>NW_027507903.1:250789414-250864414 GCF_037356315.1 Lithobates pipiens | reverse complement strand
ATATTGGCGATTCAGAAAATGACCGCCAAGCAACAGACATTTTCAGGAGGAGGGCAGGAATGGCCTCCAGCTATTCCTCATAACCGGTTTCTCTTTGAGGGACACTGCCTCCACATTTGCTTTAAAATACTTATTCTTTCTATCAACTTCTTGACATTAGCAAACAAAAAGAACTGTTTAATTTCTGAGTGACATTTGCATTGCAGCTAGCAATTTATTTCTCAGCTTTCAAATATAATGAGCATTCCTGCCAGTTCTCAAGTAGCCATGCTGTTGAAATAATTATCATGGCATGAACAGACACAATCTCCAGGGTCCTCCTAGGTCCAGTATGTTGCATGTGGCTTACTAGGGAGCATTCCTGAAAGGAAACATTCCTATGTGGTAGCAATGGCTTCTAGTTGACTACATGGAGGTCTTTCTTGTTTTGATGCGCATATATAATTTGCATGCTATACTATTGTTAACTTTAATTCTATGTTTGCTAGCTAAGGAGATGTATTTTTGCTCTTTCTATTTATACTGTTGAATTGGCGCAAAAAGATATAATTATACAAGAAGGGATGCTGTATTTTTGACAGTGCTGCTTTCACTCTGTAATTTTGTAAT
This sequence comes from Lithobates pipiens, assembly GCF_037356315.1. Lineage (NCBI taxonomy): Eukaryota > Metazoa > Chordata > Amphibia > Anura > Ranidae > Lithobates > Lithobates pipiens. The sequence continues at coordinate 250,863,805 of NW_027507903.1, read as the reverse complement.
TTTGCACATTAATCTAGGTGAAGACCCTTTGACAGATGACCAAAATAATCACGACATCAACTCTGTAGCTGGCGTCCTCAAGCTGTATTTTCGAGGCTTAGAAAACCCGCTCTTCCCCAAGGAAAGATTTAACGATTTGATATCATGTATCCGTAAGTCACTGTTCTCTATACCCCCCTCCCTTTTTGTTCTGAAAAAAAAAAAAAAAAAACTCAATTTCCTTGTTCACCTTACTGAGACCTCCACCCTCTTTTTTTTTTTTTTTTTTTTTTTTTTCTCCTTTTCCCAATGCTCTATTCTTTCCCCTTTTTCCTGGAAGAGGAAAACGGCTATAGATGTCTTCAAGGCAGTTTGTCCCACATCTGCGCCACTCTCGGAGTTTAGTCATACTTGCAGCTGGGACCGCTCCCTTTTTTCACCAAGATTATGTATAACGCTTTGTGTCCAACACAGCAGGAAAACATTCCTGCAGGCATAATCGTGGCTTTTATACACTTCAATTATTGTGTTTTCTTTCATGTGAAGGTCAGGTTCAGACAGGCAGTATCAACTCTAGGGCTTTGCAAGCACAGGCAGTGTGTGCACATCTCTGTGATCTCTGAGAACTTATATACAACAAACTATAACCAGGTTAACGAAAGGTAAATGGCCTTGTAAACCTATCATTTAAAAGGAAACGTGAATTTTCAGTGAGCAGACATTAGAGGTACTTATTGTATCATTTTACTTCAAAGTAACTTTTTATGTGACTTTTCTATTTTTAATTTTTTTTTTTTCTCAAGAATTGCTAGCCTCTCCACATGCATGATTTTGTCCCCTATATAGATTTGTAGATTCTTCTTTGGCTATTTGGATGTCAGGCAGTGTGCACAGCAGGCCTATGTAATGACAGCTGAGATGACATATATCAGCCACATACAGTCTGTTATTGTCAATCATACTGATAGATTCACTTTAAAAGGCAAGCTCAGTCACTGTGCAGTACTACTAATTCCTAGTGCACACTATGAAAAAATCGTACAAAAAAAATATCGCTTTCTGAAAGATCGTTCGATAATATGCTCATTCGTAGCAATCAAAGAATACATTACAATAGAACATCACTTCCAAAATTGTTTTCTGTCATATAAGAATTTTTATAACTTTAGTAACCTATTCGTTTTTAATATGAGACTAGCATGCAAAAAAAAAAATCATTCATCTGATATTCTCATCGTGTGTGCGAGACTTTAGTACTAGTAGAGCCTGCTTATTCTTTTAAAGCTAATATGGCTGTCCTGTGCATAGGCGTGTTTAAAAACTACACATGGAAGCAAGGTTTAATGTGATTTTTAAACAATCACCTTGTAAAATAACCCATTCAGTTTAGAACAGAAATGAAAGGCAAAACATTTTTGTATAGATGGGGAAAAAAGGCATTTATTTATAATTTTTTTTAATTTTTTATTTTTTTTAAAATAAATTATCACATTCCCACTGTTCTCAGTTGCATAACAGCTGAGGGGGAGCAGCAGACTGAGCTTGCCAGTGAATGGCTATGCAGCGGGGGGGGGGTGTCAGTACAAGTTTGATCATTGGAGGAGAGTTCCATGAGTTCGCAGCATAGCTAGAGAACTGGTCACGGTGTGCTTGCTCTCCTACTTAGTGTAGTCAGTTTTTAATAGGAAAGCAGAGGGGACAAGCAGCAACACCATAAATTTAACATAAAGGAAGCAATATAAAGAGAATGGGTACATGGTACTGCTGCCACATATAAGATATAATGAAGGTTAACGAATGGTTTAAGGCCTAAACCACAAGCTCTACTTTTTAAGCTGAGCTGTTTTTTTTTTACATTGCCATTGGCTGAGAGCGCTGATCAGGAGTCGGCTGCTGGTTTTTCAGCATGCATGTTTGACAGACCGACATACACACGGACAGAATGTTGTCACTCCCGATATTCTGCCCGTTTGTATGGGGCTTTACAGTCTGTTTGCTTGTCTTTGTTCTAGGGAAAAATTTAAAGCTGAACTCTGGGGCCGCCCCTTGGCATAGGTTAAATGCTTGTTTACTCTAGGGGTGCAGGGATGAGGCATATTACATTTATTCCTGGGTCCAGCAGGCTTCCTCAATCAATGCAACCACTCCCACTGTGTCCTGCTTCCTGTTCTCGGTGCGCCACCTTCTCATGCAAGATTATTAGAACTCCCTGGCAGGGCACATGATGTAGAGGGGCCCCCTAGAGTTTAAGAACACCCCATCAATGCACCCCTAAACTAAGAAAGCATTTAACACTTACATGCAAGGGCGGCCCACTGCAAGGGTAAAGTTCGTCTCATTCCTGGAGTTCTGCTTAACCACTAGGCGTCCACGCTATAGCCAAAAGACTGCTGCAGCGCGGACGCCAATTGTCGGGAGGCCATCCCTGGACGTCCTCCTGTTTACTTCCACGTTGCGTGCTCCCGTGAGCACGCATCGGGGAAGTTCTGTGCTGGCCGTGTCCCATGGACACAGCTGGTCACAGATCGCTGTAAACGGCCAATCACAGCAGCCGTTTACAGCACAAACGGCGTGCCCAATGAGAGATCATCTCATATGTTTACATATGAGATGATCTCTCATCGCCGGCTTTCCCTCCTCACACAGACAGCATGTGAGGAGGGAGAGATTAGCAGCTGCAGCGGCCGTAAGTAGGTAAATAAAATTAAAAGGTCCCACAATGTCAGTGCCGTCTGCCCCCTGTCAGTGCCACCTGTCAGTGCCGTCTGCCCCCTGTCAGTGCCACCTGTCAGTGCCGTCTGCCCCCTGTCAGTGCCACCTGTCAGTGCCGTCTGCCCCCTGTCAGTGCCACCTGTCAGTGCCGTCTGCCCCCTGTCAGTGCCACCTGTCAGTGCCGTCTGCCCCCTGTCAGTGCCACCTGTCAGTGCCGTCTGCCCCCTGTCAGTGCCACCTGTCAGTGCCGTCTGCCCCCTGTCAGTGCCACCTGTCAGTGCCGTCTGCCCCCTGTCAGTGCCACCTGTCAGTGCCGTCTGCCCCCTGTCAGTGCCACCTGTCAGTGCCGTCTGCCCCCTGTCAGTGCCGTCTGCCACCTGTCAGTGCCACCTGTCAGTGCCACCTGTCAGTGCCACCTGTCAGTGCCACCTGTCAGTGCCACATCAGTGTCACTCTCTTGGTGCTCCAGGGCCTTCAAAAGTGTAATAGTTAGTCAACAAGTTAGATGTGTCATTTATGCTCCTAGAACACGTGATGGTGCTCCCCTGCATGTTGGGCCTCTCTGAGTGGCTAGGCTGTGGAAAAGTTCCACACATGTGGTATGGTAATACTCAGGAGTAGCAGAATTTATTTTGGGGCATCATCTGTGGTATACACATGCCAAGTGAGAGAAATAACCTGGTTATTTCTCTCACTTGGCATGTGTATACCACAGATGATGCCCCAAAATAAACTTTTCCAATGACAATTTTGTGTAAAAAAAAAAAAGTCTTCATTTTGCAAAGAATTGTGGGGAAAAAATGACAACACCAAAAACCTCACCATGCCTCTTACTAAATACCTTGGAATGTCTACTTTCAAAAAAGGGGTCATTTGGGGGGTATTTGTACTTTGCTTGCTTGTTCAGGTCGCAAGAAATGAGATAGGCCACCAGTACATCAGATGTGATCAATTTTGTATGATTTGCACCACAACTTGTAGATTCTCTAACTTTCACAAAGACCAAATAATATCCACTAATTTGGGTTCTTTTTACCAAAGATACGTAGCAGTATAAATTGTGGCCAAAATTCATGAAAAAAAAAATAATTTGCAAAATTTTATCACAAACAAAGAAAAATGCGTTTTTTTTTTTTTTTTTTTCGGTCTTTTTTTTAATTTATAGCGCAGAAAATAAAAAAAACCAGAGGTGATCAAATACCACCAAAAGAAAGCTCTATTTTTGGGGAAAAGTACAAAAAATTTATTTGGGTACAGTGTTACATGATTGAGTAATTGTCATTCAAAGTGTGAGAGCACCGAAAGCTGAAAATTGGTCTGGTCACGAGGGGAGTTTAAGTGCCCAGTTGTCAAGTGGTTAAAGTTTAACGCAAACCTGTAATTTCCCTGTGCAGGGAAAGCAACAAGTTAACTTAACTTCCCCCCCATCCCTAGTAGCAGATACCCACCAGCCCTTTGATCCCTTTCTGCTCAGTTCAGGCATTGAGAGCAAAAAGATGAAGCTCTGTGTAATTGATTTGGAGTTTGCACAGAACTGAGAATTCTCTCTTCCCAAAATGTCAAAGTTGGGTGACTGAGAAGGCTAGATACCAGCACTGTTATGTGGGGGGGGGAGGTGAGCGAGTCAGATATTTACCCATATCCAGAAGGTCCAAGTATTTCTCTTTGCTCCTGAAGGCCTAATAGGGAGAGGGAAGGGATGGTATGTACAGTATCTTACAAAAGTGAGTACACCCCTCAGTTTTCATGCGGCAACACTGAACAAATTACACTTTGCTACCATGTAAAGTAGTAAGTACACCCCTAAGTGAAAATGTCAAACTTGGGCCCATATTGTCAATATTTTGTGTGGCCACCATTATTTTCCAGCACTACCTTAACCCTCTTGGGCATGACGTTCACTAGAGCTTCATAGGTTGCCACTGGAGTTCTCTTCCACTCCTCCATGACGACATCATGGAGCTGGTAGATGTTAGAGACCTTGAGCTCCTCCACCTACCATTTGAGGATGCCCCACAGATGCTCAATAGGATTTCGGTCTGTAGACATGCTTGGCCAATCCATCACCTTTTACCCTCAGCTTCTTTAGCAAGGCAGTAGTCATCTTGGAGGTGTGTTTGGGGTCATTATGTTGCAATATTGCCTTGCGGCCCAGTCTCCAAAGGGGGGGGGGGAGCATGTTCTGCTTCAGTATGTCACAATAAATGTTGGCATTCATTTTTCCCTCAATGAACTGTAGCTTCCCAGTGCCGACAGCACTCATGCAGCCCCAGACCATGACACTTCCATTACCATGCTTGACTACTGTAACTCCTCACATAGTTGCCGCCACACACGCTTGGCACCATCTGAACCAAATAGGTTTATCTTGGTCTCATCAGACCACAGGACAGGGTTCCAGTAATCCATTTCCTTACTCTGCTTGTCTTCAGCAAACTGTTTGCGTTCTTTCTTGTGCATCATCTTTAGAAGAAGCTTCCTTCTGGGATGACAGCCATGCAGACCAATTTGGTGCAGTGTGCGGCGTATGGTCTGAGCACTGACAGGCTGACCCCCACCCCTTCAAACTTTGCAGCAATGCTGGCAACACTCATATGTCTATTTCCCAAAGACAGCCTTTGCATATGAAGCTGAGCACACGCACTCAACTTCTTTGGTCGACCATGGAGAGGCCTGTTCTGAGTGGAACCTGTCCTGCTAAACCACTGTATTGTCTTGGTCACCATGCTGCAGCTCAGTTTCAGGGTCTTGGCAATCTTCTTATAGCCTAGGCCATCTTGTAGAGCAACAATTTTTTTTTTTTTTCAGTTCCTCAGAGTTCTTTGCCATGAGGTGCCATGTTGAGCTTCCAGTGACCAGTAAGAGAGTGAGAGCGATAAAACCAAATTTAACACACCTGCTCCCCATTCACACCTGAGACCTTGTAACACGAACGAGTCAAATGACATCGGGGAGGGAAAATGGCTAATTGTGTCCAATTTGGACATTTTTCACTGGGGGGGGGGGGGGGGGCGACTCACTTTTGTTGCCAGCGGTTTAGGCGTTAATGGCTGTATGTTGAGTTATTTTGAGGGGACAGCAAATTTACACTGTTATACAAGCTGTACACTCACTACTTTGTAGCAAAGTGTCATTTCTTCAGTGTTGTCACGTGAAAAGATAGAATAAAATATTTATAAAAATGTGAGGGGTGTACTCACTTTTGTGAGATACTGTATGTGGTTCTAGAATGAGAAGAAATTAACCCATTTCAACATTTTTCATATATATGTTAAAATCAGCATTTTTTTTGCTAGAAAGTTACTTAGAACCCCCCAAACTTTATATATATTCTGAAAACCGAGGTCCTGGAGAATAAAATGGTAGCTGTTGCAATTTTTTATGTTGCGTGATATTTGCTCAGCCATTTATCCGATGCAAATTTTCAGGAAAAGATGCATTTTTAATTAATTTTTTGTGCAAAATATAAAAGATGATGTTCAGTCTAGTATGTCGATCCTAAACCTGTGAAGATTTAAAATTATGCATGCTTGTGAAGTGGCTTGTTTTAAAATCTTCACAGCCTATCGGTTTAGCGTTTAACAGGATATATATATATATATATATATATTTATAAAATGTGTGTGTACGCTGGATGGCAGGTGGTTAACCATGAATTTCAGCATTACATTCAGTCTTGCACAGTTGTACAGGCTCCTCCTCTATATGGAAATGCATTTTTCTGATTTCACTGCACCCCGGGAGCATCGCACAGGGTGCATTACAAGCTGCACCAAGTCAGCTACAGCAGCCTTCATGTTTGCCCTGAAATGAGTGTTAAAGAAATCCTGCACTAAAACATATGGAGGCGTTTTCTAATAATCTACTGAAATACTTGTTACCTGCCTGTCTCAGGAAAGTCAGGGTGAAGTCAGAACTCATGATCTGCTCACTTGTTCTAGGTCAAAGTACTAAAGCCAATGGATCTGTATAACAACTAGACAAGTGTATTTTTCAGGAGAGATTAACAATGATGGACTCCATATTCCTTTTGGTATAGTTGTGAGAAAAATGAGGGACGGGGTTCATTTTGAAAATGCTGGTTGTCCTTTAAATCTTCTGTCTTCATCATTGTGAGTCACTGGCATAGAGCAGTATTGCAACACCAGAAGCTGTTGAATCACCATGACAGCAAAGCAACTAGCATTTTTAGAGAGAGGGTTCAAGAATGGTAGCTTCTGCATTTCTCTCTACAAAGGTTTCATCCAATAATGCAGTACACTTTATTCCATCTTACACATCCCTGAACTTACTGAGTAATCTTATCCCGTTGATTGCAGGGCATACTGTTAGTGGCCCATTAGTCATGGGGTTGACTAAACACACACTGTGCTATAGAGTGGAAATCCTGAGGAAGTGCTGATCTAAGTTTAGCATCGACCAGCTCAGCAACAAATACAAACAAAAGGGTACATGTTCAAGGTGCACTACTCAAATGACGAGAAAGCTGTTGTGGAATTCAATTAGTCTGGTCAGGACACAATGTCACTTTTTAGTGTGAGTGTGCTGTCTAAACTGCTCATTTATATTAGAGCGCTGAGAATGTGCCTGTGTTTTGAGCACAATTAATGAGGAATGCTTGGCCATTAACCAGGTTGTATAGAATTACAGAGGGAATGTGAACAGGCTACTGGCAGCTTGTATTTATGGAATGCTGACACCAACTGTTAATTAATGGAAGAGACAAGTATGGATAGGGTTACCATTTAAAAGGAGAGTGCATGCTTTTATATCATGATATCCTTTCACATTAAAATGCAAAAGCGAACAAATAAGGACAAATGAGGTTTGCATTTAATGCCACAGAAAAACAAAGCTATTTTAGCTATAGCACAGCATGGTTACAAACTGCATTTGTCCTTGGCATTTTAGTTAACCATTACATTGTGAACTGAGGACTGTTGAATGTTACCCCAGTGAGCTAACAGTGTCTACCCTTGTAGCCCTTTTACCTGCCGCTTCTCTTCGTAGCCCTTTATTAATGTTTGGCTGAATATTTAAGGGCTTGTCATATGCAGAATGGAGGGTGGCTGCAACGTGCCTGCTGGTTTCTATGACCCTTTTTATTTGTATAAAAATCAGTCCGTTTTACTTTGATCAATATTAAAAGATGTAGTGGTGCAAACTAGCAGCTGCTTGCTTTGAGATGCCTCATCACATGCAGAAAGAATTTAAACTGTGCAAAGAGGATCATATACATTGCGGTTATAGCAGCAAAGGTTGTTCTGCAGAATGATTGTTTTTTCAGAAGGTTCGAGAAAATGTTTAGGTAAAATAAAAAAAAAGCGTCTAAGGCTGTACATATACATTTAATAAAAATGTTCCTAAGGTTCAGGTAGTTGCTACAGTTGTTTTTTTTTATTTTATTTTTATTTTTTTATTTAATACAGGTTTGGTGTTAAAGTGGCACTAAAGCCTGAAGGTTTTTTTTTTTATCTTCAGGCATTCTATGCATAAATGTACAAAACTTTACCGTGCAGCTACCCCCCTTACACTCACCTGATCCCGATCTGGCAATGTGCATGAAAGCAGAAGCTCTCCCAGGACTCTGGCTCCTCATTGGCTGAGACACAGCCGTGTAAGCCAGTGTATCATGCAGTCCGGTTACAGTGCATTTTAAAAAGTAGTGCATGCACTACTTTTGGACCAGTGCATTGCGATTTTAGCCCATTCACAATAGTTCACACTCATGTGGGTGTCAATCGCACTGTGTTCTGCGATCTGTTGCAGCCCCCCACCCCCAAATACTAGTTGTAAAGTATCAGAACTGATGATGTCCTATTCTGGTTTTGTGGGTTACTAAACTAGCATTTAAAGAATAAAAATGTTAATGTAAAAATCAATTATCACTTGAAATGTTCTTCCGTCAAGCAGAACTAGGTTTTGCATCCAATTGCTGTCTGTTTCTTCCTCCTATTGCAATCCAGCACATGTTTCAAGCTGAGACCAAGATTTGACTATCGAGACAAATGGCAGTATGCCTAACACATGCTAACTTGGTTTGAAGATGGGGGCGTGGAACTCAGGCCATCATTTTCAATGCCTAGATATTGTCCTAAGCCTGGCACTTGTGTTGAGTTGTATCCGAAGCAGAGAGCACTGAGCTAGTAAACAGTGAGCTTGAATTGGCAACAGTAAAATAGATAATTGGAGGTAGACTTTTTTAGACTAAAGCACATGTATTCTTTTGTTCTGATTTTATTTGTGATATGAAACTTGTATTCTTTTATGTAAAATGTTGACACATATAAGCAAAAATGTAGAACTGAGGCACTATGGACTTTTATGGTACCACCATAGACATAACACGATATGTAGCTAAAATCACTTTTTTATTACAGAATCTAAACAAAAGAAATGAACCACATCTAAAATATCACAATGATAACTCTTTCAAGACTAGATTATTAGTAAACCATACTATACAACACCACAAATTTAAGACGTAGTGTAGTACATATTTATCGAGTACTTCTTTACATGTTTTGCGGAGTTACCGCTTCCTCAGGAGTATTTGAAAGGGCACTCATCTGCAGAAAATTAGAAAACCTGTAGCATAGCATACAAAGAATATACAAAACTTGCATCATAAGAGTCTCTCCGGGGAGTGAGAGAGCAGAGTATAGAATGAAAAGGGCTCTGTGTAATAAAGTAACAATGAAATTGTAGCACATAGTCTGTATGGTCAATTACAGATGCACCCCTGAAAGAGTACCCATATCCCACAGCGATATGTAAACGCACCAAACAAGCTACAGTATTAAAAATTGCATAGTCTGGCGGTGGACAGAACAGCGAGGTATTGACTCTCTATCTCCAGACAATGTGACCATCCATGTTGATCTCTAGATGTACAGAAAATTATGGTATTGAGAAGGTACTTTAAAATTTAGAACCTCCCTATAGTACCCCCAGCTAATCACCATTGCTCACCTTGGTAAAGTGGTCAGTGGCTACAAGTTGTAGAATTTGTAGCTTAAACAGATTCCAAGGTTGTATGAATATTATCCACGGTAAGTAAATTTGTATAAGATTCCACCAAATAGCAACATTTTTAATAAACAATTTGTTTTTTGTATCTTGTGTGTATGTATATATGTATGTTTGTGTGTGTAATATGTATATATTTTTTCTTTGTATATTATGCTACATGTTTTCTCATTTTCTGCAGATAATTACTCTTATCGTACATCTTGTGACACAGAGCCATAGTAGTTACTATGTGGGTTATAGGCCACCTTCAGGTGATGGACACTGGCACACAATAAGACAGGAAGTCCACTCCCTATATAACCCCTCCCACTACTGGGAGTACCTCCGTTTTTTTTTGGCCAGTGTCTAAGGTGTTGGTCACGAGTAAAGATGTGCTGTGCTCCACTGGAGCAATCCTTGCTGGGGCCAGCTATGCAGCTGGATTCATTCTAAGTGTCTTTTCAGGCCGAATTGAATGGTACCCAGGCCTTGTGTCGGAAGAAACAAGGTTTTGCCTGTAACGCTTCTCTTTTTAGAGAGCTGGACCCCGGGATCCAGAGCTTTGTTTTTTTCAGCCATAAAGTTTTTTTTCTGGCTGGGTATTTTACAGGTCCAGGAGTATGGGTTCCCCAAGGGTCCCCGGTTCCTGAAGGTTTTGTAATGGAGTACACCGTGAGAGGTGAAGATTGGGTCCCCGGTTCCTGAAGGTTTTGTAATGGAGTACACCGTGAGAGGTGAAGATTGGGTCTGTTGGTTTTTATCACAGAAAACCCTGCGGCGGAAAAGGTAAGTGGAGGTTTCTAAGGAATTTTTAAATTTTCTTATGAAATGTCTCCTTTAAAAAAGATGTCATGCCTAAGACTCACCACTGGGGGCTGTATAGACCATGTACGTTATCATGCTTTCCTCAAAGAGTCACAGAAGCAGCAGGCTTCCCCCTCGACGAGCAGCTCAGACCTCCGGTAAGATTGGGGGGGGGATTTTTCTTTCACAAAACACCCTATATCCCAAGTTCGTCTTTCAGGACAGCCACCTTAGAGAGACCCTGGCTCCTCCCCTCTCAGGAAACACCGCCTTCAATTTCAAGATTTAAGCCTCGTCCTCCCTCTGTTCCTCAGTTATGGTGTTTCCTCCGGCGGGGAGACACCGCTAAGGAACCTTAGCTAAATCAGTTGGCGAAACTGAGGCTACGTATCTGAAACGGAGCTCTGACTCCGTTCGGCAGTCCGACTCCGTCGTACTGACCGTCTTACATGTACTCTATCTTCGCTTGGTGAAAGCAGGAAGTTTTAGAGGTTCATCCGTTCGTTCACCCAGGCGGGTGTTACGACGGGTTCGGCAGTCTGGGCGGCCAGAGAGCTGGTTTTTGATTGACCGTCTTTTACATGTACCCTAATCTTCGCTTGGGGAAAGCAGGAAGTTTTAGAGGTTCTCCTGTTCGTTCGCCCAGGAGGGTGCTACAACGGGGTAGGCAGTCCGGTCGGCTGGGGAGCTGGACCCTCGTACTGACCTTTTTTTTACACGCACTCTAAACTTCGCTTGGGGAAAGCAGGAAGTTTGGGGCGGTCCATCCCTTCGTTCGCCCAGGGGGGCGCTGCAACGAGACGTCCAAGGTCCCCCTGTGTTAGCAGTCGGCTTGGAGCTGGAGGCCGGACCGGATGACGGGCGACGTCAGTTCCGGTGGGGGCGGACTTCTTCGTTGTATCCGGTTCCGGACGCGGCACGTGAAAGGGGACCAAGCGTTCAGCTGGTGCAGCCTCTCTTTCTAAAGTTGTACAGGCAGCTGTAGGAGGCACGTTCGCACCACTCTTCCTCAACAGGAGAATGTCTGAAGCAGAGGCTCCAAGAGCTCCTGGAGATAACAGCACCAGCCACTCAAAGGTAAGGGGAACCCTGGGGAGGTGTTCCCTTACATTATAACCAGTAGCTCCACTGGTGTTTTTTCCCCCTTGGTGGTCGGGGGGGAAGGGCAGTGCGTCTGGGATCCTGGTGGTGGTTGATCCTGGGGGGGGCACTCCCGGTGGTCCTCTATGTAGCGCTGGTGTTTCTTTTTCTTTTTTAATTTTATGCTGCTCTCTCTTTTATTTCTGTCTTTCAGAAAGCCACAAGCAAGTCCCCCCATGGTTCTAGGAAGAAGTGTCCTTCATGTAGAGCCTCTATGGGGGATTCCTGGTCGAAGGCACTTTGCAGAGAGTGTATTGAGGGATTGGTTAGAGAGCAGGCAGCAGAACAGGGGGCAGATCTGGCGGCTTCTGTGAAGCAACTCTCTAATACTTTCCAGTCCTTCAAGACACTTTTTTCTAGTTTACAGTGGCCTCAGCCCCAGAGCACTCCTACACCAGCGCAGCAGAGTGTACCATCTAGCCCTGTGGATGTTCCTCCTGCAGGTGGAGAGAATCCAGGGGGTCCCAGAGAGGAAGCTGAGGAAGAGGTTGACAGTGTCGGCTCAGACTCCCAAGGGGAATCTGATGATGAGGGGTTGGATGGGGAATCCAGTAGAACCTCACGGTATAAGCTTTCCCTGGAGGAAGTGGATGAGCTCTTAGGAGCTATTCATACCACTTTAGGCATGCAAGAGGAAAAGAAGGCACTGTCACTCCATGATCAGATGTACAAGGGCATGGGGGAACAGAAAAAACGGGTGTTCCCGGTGCATGACATCTTGATCGATGCCATCAAGAAGGAATGGCAGGATCCTGAGAGGAAACCTTTCTTTTCTGGGGCATTAAAATGAAGGTTTCCTTTTTCGGAAGAGGAGGCTCTCGTCTGGAATAAATCTCCCAGATTAGATGCTGCTTTTTCCCAGGTGTCCAGACACACTGATCTGGCCTTCGAGGACATGGGGGTGCTTTCAAACCCTATGGATCGAAGGATGGATTCACTCCTAAAGAAAGCCTGGGACTCATCACAGGGGAATCTTAAACCGGCCATGGCAGCCACAGTGGTGGCTCGTAATATGGAGTATTGGCTTACCCAAATTAACGCGCACATTGAAGCAGGGACGGCAAAGGAGACCATTCTATCCTCCTTTCCCATGCTGCTTAAGGGGATAGCATACATTGCGGATGCTTCAGCTGAATCCGTGCGAATGTCTGCAAGGTCCTCGACTCTGACCAACTCAGCTAGGAGGGCTTTATGGCTGAAGACCTGGCAGGGGGACAATGTGTCAAAAGCAAAGCTTTGTGGGATCCCCTTTACAGGAGACTTGCTGTTTGGGCCAGGTCTTGAAGCAGTGCTTGATCGCACGGCGGATAAGAAAAAGGCCTTTCCTGTTAAGAGGAAAATTGGGGAGCAGTCAAAGAAAAAGACTCTTCCTCAGAAGAAGTTTGAAGCCCCTAGAACTAGTCGGCAGAGGAAAAGTTGGGGGCTCAAGGGCAAAGGGCGCGGGGGAGCAATTTTTCGCCCTCCTGAACAGCCCAAAAAGTCTCAGTGACAGGGTCACAGTGGGAGGAAGGTTGGGGGCCTTCCTCCCACAGTGGGAGATGATCACCTCCAATCAGTTCGTGTTGGGGGTCATCAGAAGAGGTTACCGTTTGGAGTTTTCAGAACTCCCCCCTCTGAGACTCCTTGTCACCGAGCTGCCAAAATGTACAGAAAAATCGTCTGCCCTTCTTTCCTCTCTGCAGGAGTTAGAGGAACAAGAAGTGGTAGTACGGGTCCCAGCAGGAGAGACAGGCAGGGGCTTCTATTCCCATGTGTTTGTGGTTCGCAAGCCTTCGGGAAAGTTCAGGCTTATCCTGAACCTGAAGCCTCTGAATGTCTGTCACCTACAAAAGGTTTCGGATGGATTCAGTTTACTCGGTGAAAGCACTTCTTCCACCAAACTGTTTCATGGCATCGATAGATTTAAAAGATGCATACCTGCATATTCCCATCGCAGAGACCCACCAGCGTTTCCTCAGACTGGCAGTAAGAACCTCGGTAGGGGTGCTACACCTACAGTTCAAGGCTCTTCCCTTCGGGCTATCCTCTTCCCCCCGGATCTTCACCAAAGTAATGGCAGAAGTTCTGGCTTATCTGCGTCTCAGGGGAATCTCGGTGATCGCGTATCTCGACTATCTTCTCCTGTTTGCCCCTTCTCCGACACAGTTGACTCGAGATTTACAGACAACAAGAGACCTGTTAGTAAACTTGGGTTGGCTTCTGAACCTGGAGAGGTCCAACTTAGATCCTTCCCAGAGGGTCACCTTCCTGGGATATGTGTTGGACTCAACAGTACAGAAAGTCTTCCTCCCTTCAGAAAAAATTCAAAAGGTAGACAAGGCACTGTTGTTTCTCCAGGGCAGCCACCAGATCTCAGTAAGGAAGGTCATGTCGGCATTGGGTTTGCTGACGTCCACGCTCCCGGCGGTCCAGTGGGCGGGATTACATTACCGTCCCCTGCAATTATTTATACTGAAGGTTTGGGATCACAGCCAGGGGTCCCTGGATTCTTTGGTGTCGGTTCCGGACCAAGTAAAGAGGTCCCTCTGGTGGTGGAGAAAGGGAGCAAATTTGTCCCAGGGCCTAGAGTGGGTTTTACCAATATCCAGGGTGGTCACAACCGATGCAAGCAGCTCAGGTTGGGGTGCACACCTAGACTCCCGCCTGATACAGGGTACCTGGGAGAGGAGGGAGTCGAAGAGATCCTCGAATTGGAGGGAGCTGAGGGCAGTAGATCTGGCTCTCAGGACCTTTCAGAGAGAACTCAGGGGGCATCACGTAAAAGTCAGGTCGGACAATTCCTCAGTGGTAGCCTACATCAACAGACAGGGGGGCACCAGGAGTGAATCCTTATGGGCCCTAACAAAAGCCATCCTCGGGTGGGCCGAAGCAAATGTCCTGTCCCTGTCAGCAGTTCACTTGAAGGGGGAGCAAAATCAGGTGGCAGATTTCCTCAGCAGGAGAACATTGAGAGAAGGCAACTGGGTTCTCAAACAGGAGGTTTTCGAAGTGATCACCCAGAGGTGGGGGATTCCTTCGATAGACCTCTTTGCCTCGAGGGAAAACGCAAAGGTAGCCAGCTTCTTTTCTATAAACAAGGGGGACGGGGCATTGGCGGTGGACGCACTAGCACAGAATTGGGGTTTCTCCAGGTGCTATGCTTTCCCCCCTCCCGTACTGATTCCGGCAGTGTTAAGGAAGTTTCAGGTGGAGAACACTACCCTTATCCTAATCGCACCTCACTGGCCCAGGAGGCCGTGGTTCTCCATTCTGAAGGGCCTGTCTGTAGAACCTCCCTGGATTCTCCCAGTCCAGGAGGATCTCCTTTCTCAGGGTCCAATCTGCTGTCCTCAGGTAGAGCGGTGGAACCTTGCAGCTTGGCTTCTGAGGAAGAACTGTTGAAGGGCAAGGGCTTCTCAGATCGCTTAGTAGCCACGCTCCTAAACTGCAGGAAAAAGGAAACCAGGACCATTTACTTAAAGGTATGGAGGCGGTTCAATAGCTGGTGCTCAGAGAGCTCCTTCAATGTGCACAGCTCTGTAGCCGTTCTAGAGTTCCTACAGGCTGGGGCAGATAAAGGTTTAGCCCTTGGAACTCTGAAGGGTCAGGTATCCGCTTTAAGCGTGTTTTTAGAAAGGCAGCTAGCTTCAGACCCTTGGATAATGAGATTCTTCAAAGCCCTAAGTAGGCAGAGACCTGTTTCAAATTCCCCCTTCCCAGTTTGGGATCTTTCTTTAGTTTTACAAGTTCTCACAGGAGAACCTTTTGAGCCATTGGAATGTTGCTCATTAAAACTGATCACTCTCAAAACGGTGTTTTTGGTGGCGATCACTACAGCAAGGAGAGTGAGTGAACTCGAAGCCCTTTCTGTTAGGGCACCTTTTTTTCAGGCTTTTCCGGACCGTTTGGTTTTTAAGACGGATCCGGCCTTTTTGCCTAAGGTAGCCTCTAGTTTTCATAGAGCCCAGGAGATTGTGCTACCTACTTTCTGTTCAAATCCAGTAAGAGAACAGGAACACATCTTTCATAGATTGGATGTTAGAAGATGTGTCCTTCATTATTTAGATTGCACAAGTCAGTTCAGGAAGTCTGATTCACTTTTTGTGTTATTTTCAGGGGCTAGGAAGGGTTCCAGAGCCTCTAGACGTACGATAGCCAGATGGTTAAGGTTAGCCATTGGGCAGGCTTATGTGGCAGGGGGGTTAGAACCCCCAGTTGGGATTAGAGCACACTCAACCAGGGCAGTGGCAACTTCTCAGGCAGAGTGGGCTGGTGCATCTCCTGAACAGATCTGTAGAGCTGCAACGTGGTCCAGTTTTGCTACGTTCGTGAAACACTATAGACTGGATCTTCTGTCAGCCAAAGACCAGGCCTTTGGTCGTAAAGTGCTGCAAGCAGTGGTCCCACCCTAAGGTAATGTGCTCGCTTATCCTCTCTAAGGTGGCTGTCCTAAAAGACGAACTTGGGAAAAACGGAGTTACGTACCGGTAACATCCTTTTCCGGGAGTCTTTCAGGACAGCCCCGGTTCCCACCCAGGTTTTTGGAGATCGTCGGGAACTCGTCACACGAGACCGTCAGGTAAGATTGAAAGTTGGTTTGTTTGACGTGTTCTTGTGTCTCCCCAGTTGGCCGGAGGTACTCTGAAAGAACTGAGGAACAGGGGGGAGGACGAGGCTTAAATCTTGAAATTGAAGGCGGTGTTTCCTGAGAGGGGAGGAGCCAGGGTCTCTCTAAGGTGGCTGTCCTGAAAGACTCCCGGAAAAGGATGTTACCGGTACGTAACTCCGTTTTTTTCACTGCCCCTGCACGGTGGTTTGTTAAAAGTCCCGCACGCACGCTCTGATCCCGTTGTATTGGAGGCCTGCGTGTACGCGGAAAATGCGTGTACGCCTCAATGTGATGGAAGGGGTGGGGCTTAGCGCGGCATTGGCATCCTCCAACGTCTGGCTACAGATGTCGGAGGGACACAATAACAAAAAGGGGAATAATAAGAGGTTGCTGACACAGGCATTCCCTTGGCACATTTTCTAATAGAATCAGGCTGAGCATTAATAGCAGCGGCTGTTGCTAGACTATTGCTAAAGCACTGGATGCAATTTCTTCTGATAGTACCCCTGCTTTTGTGCATCAGGCTAAGTTTAGAAAGGGGGGTTGAAACACACCCAGAAAAGGACTAAAAGGGTCTCCCTCAAGCTCTGGAAAGCCTACTCATCTCTATGAGCATCGGGGCCATGAAATGTTTGCAACTGTTTTCAACACTGCAGCCCCTGTTTGTTATTAAAAAGGTCTTTTTTCCTCAGCCATGATGGGGTTGAAAAAATGTTTTAAAAGTTAGCGGCTTTAATCCCATCCCAGTGTGGGACAAAATGCGACAGGTTGTCTTCCAAAAAATTCACAAAAAATGGGGTATACTGGCAATTAACACTGCTAGAACCTCCCTATGTGAATAAAAGTTTGATTTTTCCAGTAGACAATGCTCAAATGCTTAGAGATCCAACGGATAAAAAGTTGGAATTCCTTTTAAAAAAAGAAAACACTTTTCTCTGGCAGATTGAGTGTCTCACACTGCGCTGACAGTAATTGTTTAATCGTTGAGAGACCAGTTTAAACAGATGCTCAAAGTTATCCTGTTCAGCAAGCCCAGGATCTGGCAAACTACTAGAAGCTTTATGCTTGCAATAGTTGCTATGAGAGATTCTATCCTTCAGGCCTTGCACCCTTCGCTAAGCGCCATGCAAGACGCTCCTGGCTAGTCTTCTTTTTATGCAGTGAAACGGCTGTTTGGGGATGATTTGAGTAATACATCTAAAGAAATTCTAGTGGAAAGTAACCCTAAGTAACGTAAGCGTATTCCATTTTAACAAGCTCCTTCTCCTGTGCCAGGGGCATCAGCCTCCAGGCAGTCACGATGCCCTCCCCTGTCAAGTTCTAAAGGTAATCCTCCGGGTCAACCCCAGGGACAAAAGAGGTCTTGGGGGAGGAAACCTACAAAATACTAAAGCCTCCTTATGAGGAGGCCCCCCCCCCCCCGCTCGCTCGAGTAGGGGGATTATTCTGCAGTTCTCAAAGATCTGGCAGGAAGAGTGTCAAGACAGATGGGGGACTTTCTCAATAGTTCCAGGGTACAAACTGGAGTTCCAAGAGTTCCCATCTGCTCGTTTTCTCAGATCAAACGTTCCTAAGGATCCAGAGAAAAAGGAGTCTTTCTTTCAAGCATTGGACTATCTTTTGGCAAAAAGTGATCATGGTGGTCCCCATGGTAAGAGCAAGGGTTGGGTTTGGTTTAAACCTTTTTTCACAGTGCCAAAACCGAGTGGACATTCTGGATCTCAAAAATCTAATTTGATTCCTGAATATAACCGCTCTTTTTTTCACATGGAGTCAATCCAATCGATTGTTTCTATCCTACAAGGAGGAGAACTTCTAGCATCAATCGACATCAAAGATGCATACCTCTATGTGCCTATTTCCTCGCTCACCTGTAATATCTACTTTTCAAGTTGGAAAATCTTCATTTTCAGTGTGTAGCTCTGCTTTTCGGTCCAACTAGTGCACCTTGAGTGTTTACAAAGGTTTTGGCCCCTCCTCTAACCAGATTAAGGGCCCAAGGCATAACGATTATAGTTTACCTAGACAATATGTTCTTGATAGACCAGTTGGTAGCATGCTTAGACCAAAGTATGGTCACCACATTATACTACCTGGAATACCTAGGTTGGATTCTCAACCTAGAAGAAATCTTGGATACACCCAGAAAAGGGTATTCTTGCCCCAGACAAAGATCGGTGCCATAAAGCAACTGATTCAGGTCTATTCAGCTTTGCATGAGGTTGTTGGGAAAGATGGTGGCTTCATTCAAGGCTGTTCCTTATGCTCAGTTTCATTCGAGACTGCTGCAAAACAGTATCCTATCGGCTTGGAACAAAAGGGTTCAAGCTCTAAATTTCCTAATGTGTGACTCCAAAGGTGCACCGGAGTTGCAGTTTATGGTAATAACCAAAAATCTGCAAAGTGGAAAATCCTTCCTTCAGTTACCTGGGAAGTGGTAACAACATATGCCAACCTTTTTTGGGTTGGGGAGCTGTCCTGAAAGAGGCAACTGTCCAAGAGAAGTGGTCCAGATTAGAAATGGCCTTGCCCATTAACACTCTAGAAAATCAGGCCGAGCACTTGGTCCTGAGGGCCTGAAATTCAGTTTACGGAATTGTCCTGCCAGGACTCAATCAGACAATGCCACAGCAATGGCCTATATCAGTCACCAAGGGGGCACAAGAAGTTGTGCAGCCCAGAGAGAGCTGAATCATATCTTATCTTGGGCAGAAAACGATGTGCTTTGCCTATCGGCAGTCTTCATTCTAAGAATCGTAAATTGGCATGCGGACTACTTGAGTCGCCAGCAGTTGTTTCCGGGAGAATGGTTCCTTCACCCAGATATCGTCCTGTCGATATGTCAGATGGGGGATACCAGACGTAGATCTGTTTGCATCCAGGTTCAACAAAGAAATGGACAACATTTTTATGTCAAGAACAAAGGATCCGCTAGCATGCGAAACAGATGCCTTGCTATTCTTGTGGAATCGGTTCTCACTGATTTGTGCATTACCTCCTATTTTGCCTGCGTCCATGACTTTGCAGGATCAAGCAGGAAGGGAAGTCGGTGATTCTTGTGGCCCAGGAGATCTTGGTATGTAGAGATCGTAAGATGATGGTAGGGGACCCATGGACCCTACCACCAGGGCCAGACCTTCTCTCTCAAGGTCCGGTATTCCATCCTACTTTACAAATGTAAAATGTAATGGTTTGGCTATTGAGATCCACATTCTGAAGAAGCGTGGCCTGTCTGGTTCAGTGGTGTCTACTCTGGTTAATGCAAGGAACACGGCCTCCAGAGTCATATATTAGAGTCTGGAAGGCATATGTCTCCTGGTGTGAATCCAGGGGTTGGCACCCCAGGAAGTATGTCATCGGTAGAATCCTTGACTTTCTACAGATGGGATTAGAATTAAAGCTGGCCTTGAGTACGATCAAGGGTCAGGTTTCGGCCTTATCGGTATTATTTCAGCGACTACTTGCTTTACACTCTTTGGTTCATAGCGTTATTCAGGGGGTAACGCGGCTTAATCCTCTGGTTAGGTCACCCCTGAATCCTTGGGACTTGAATTTTTAGTCCTGTTGGCATTACAGAAACGGCCTTTTGAGCCAATACAACATATTCTCTTGGTCCTTTTGACAATTTGGGGCGTTGTATAATATTTACTACTTTGATCCAGTCTTGAACGTTATTGTGATATTTTAGATGTGGTTCATTTCTTTATATTTTGTAATAAAATTTGTGGTTTTTATCTACGTGTTAGGCCTAGGGTGGTACCATAAAAGTCCATAGTGCCTCAAGTCTACATTTTTGTTCATATAGTAATTTGGGACAAATGTACTGCACCTAAAACATTCTAGCACACTTTATAAATTGACACACGTGACCATATTCTAACCTCATAGAATATAAATTTCAGCCAAAACATGTGAAAACAGTAAGTCAGGAAAAAACCCTATTGTTTAAATACCAGCATATAGAATTTCTTTTGCAGATCTTAAGGCTTAAAATGACACCATTTCTTTATTCAGTGTCACACAAGTTTTACTACCATCAGCAACACCTGGGAATTTTAGTGTGTGTTTATACATGCACTGCAGTGATAAATGATGAAACATGGTAATGAAAGTTGCAGGGAAGTGAAATCTTAGAACACATATAAGCTGTCTTGCTGCTGGCAAGCCCAACAGTGCAGCAACTTGCCATCTGCCCCTAGTGAAGGATTAAGTAACTGAAAAACGTATTTCCTAAGTGCTCATATATTCACAGAACACCACGTCATGATGAATTTCTGTCCAGTGCAAGCAATTTTTAAGCTGTCTGTTGACTCCTATGCTTTGCTTTCTCATGCCTGGTTTCTGTTTCAGCAGTGGTATTTTTATTAAAGGTTCATACATTTTCCCTTTGGACAGAGAAAGCAGTCTTGTTACCAATATCTTTGTATAGGCTTAGCCACTGGGTTTCACTGCAGGATGCAGACAGGTCAAAATGGTCAAAACTAAATTCTTGAAGTGGATCCAAGTATAGTAGATAATGGCCCTTATGTATTAAATGTGATTTCCAAGAAAAATGTTAATCCCATTTGAATGAAACCCCATCCATTTAGTAACATGGAGAGCCCTCATACTTATGCTGTTGGGTAGGAGTGGTAACGCAGATGTTTTTACATGGAGAAGACCCTAACAACCGTAGGTTAAACTTTTTAAAACTGTAGACCAGGGGTGTTCAACTTCTTGGCCTTTGTGGGCCACACTGGAAGAATAGTCTTGGGCTTCACATAAAATACACTAACAATAAGGCTAGCGTATGAGCAGAAAAAGTCAGATCACAAATGAACGATCACTGATCTAATGTACCCATTTGAGTAATAAAACTGACTTTTTATTATAATATTTTTTGTTATAAAAGTAAGAGGGCAACATACAGCCACATGGCTGTTTCTAGAGGGGTGCTGGAGAGGGATGTGCCCCCATTTTAGGTTTCAGTTGCTCCTCCCTATCCACTACCTCCCCATCTCCCACAGCTCATGGGGGGGGGGGCCATCCCATACATGCCTGTGCCTAGCTTGTCTCTGCCAACTGCTGTGGCTTCCATGCTTGCACAGCATCCCTCCAAACAAGCCCTGGCCATATGCTGAACACCCTTGGGCCGTGGGTTGGACTCTCCCTGCTCTAGATGAAGACAATTTGTTGTTCACACCCACTAGTCAGATTCTGTCTTTAAAGTGGTTCCAAAGTAAAAACGTTTATTACTTAAATGCATTAAGGTTAAAAATGTTTCATCACTTGAGCAGTGTTTGCGTTCAGATCCAAACAACTAGTCAGAAGGTGCTGTTGGGGTTTGACTGCATTTATTTACCTCATTAGACGTCGCAGTATATTTCAAACTACCCAGCTGCGTCAAAATCATCTATTCTCCAGCTATAAAACATTGTATTTAGCTACACCTAAAAATAAACTTTTCCTATGATGGAATATTTTGGATATAGATCATTAACCACTTCAGCCTCGGACCAATAAATACCTTAAGGACCAGAGGTCTTTTTGCAATTTCGCACTGCGCTGCTTTAACTGGTAATTGCGCGGTCATGCAATATTGCACCCAAACGAAATTTGCGTCCTTTTCTTCCCACAAATAGAGCTTTCTTTTGATGGTATTTGATTGCCTCTGCGATTTTTTTTTTTTTTGCGATATAAATGGAAAAAGAGCGAAAATTTTGAAAAAAAAAGATATTTTCTTCTTTTTGTTATAAGAAAAATCGAATAAACTAAATTTTAGTCATACATTGAGGGCAAAATTTATTCAGCCACATGTCTTTAGTAAAAAAAATGTCAATAAGCGAATATTTTTTGGTTTGCGCAAAAGTTATAGCGTCTACAAACTAGAGTACATTTTCTGGAATTTACACAGCTTTTAATTTATGACTGCCGATCTCATTTCTTGAGGTGCTAAAATGGCAGGGCAGTACAAATCCCCCCCAAATGACCCCATTTTGGAAAGTAGACACCCCAAGGAAATTGCTGATGGGTATGTTGAGCCCATTGAATATTTATTTTTTTTGTCCTAAGGGATTGAATAATGACAAAAAAAAAAATAAAAATTTTTTTTACAAAAAGTTGTCACTAAATGATATATTGCTCACACATGCCATGGTTATATGTGGAATTGCACCCCAAAATACATTCTGCTGCTTCTCCCGAGTACGGGGATACCACATGTGTGGGACTTTTTGGGAGTCTAGTCGCGCACGGCACCCCGAAAACCAATCACCACCTTCAGGATTTCTAAGGGTGCAAATTTTTGATTTAACTCCTCACTACCTATCACAGTTTCGAAGGCCATAAAATGCCAAAATAGCACAAAACCCCCCCAAATGACCCCATTTTGGAAAGTAGACACCCCAAGCTATTTACTGAGAGGCATGTTGAGTCCATGGAATATTTTATATTTTGCCAAAAGTTGCGGGAATATTACAAACTTTTTTTTTTTTGCACAAAGTTGTCACTAAATGATATATTGCTCACACATGCTATGGGCAGAAGTCAAATTACACCCCAAAATAAATTCTGCTGCTTCTCCCGAGTACGGGGATACCACATGTGGGGGACTTTTTGGGAGCCTAGCCACGTACGGGACCCCGAAAACCAAGCACTGCCTTCCGGATTTGAATATAAAATGCTATAAAAAACAAACTAACCAGAGTCACCCGTAACACTTATACGGTGATCAGTGGTGAAAGGGTTAACTAGGGGCAATCAGGTGGTTCAAATTTTTATTAGGTAGTATATGGGGGTCCCTGGCGCTATATAAAAACCTGACGGGGAACCTAAATAACTAACTGGCTAACCAGCGTCACCAGTGACACTTATACTGTGATCGCTGGTGAAAGGGGGTGAAAGGGTTAACTAGCAGCAATCAGGGGGTTAAAACCATTATTGGGTAGTATATCGGGGTACCTAGCGCTATAAAAACCTGGCGGTGAACCTAAAAAAATAACTAGCTACCTAGCGACACTAGCGACACTGATGCAGCGTTCAGAAAAATGATCGCTTAGTGACACTGGCAAAAGGGGGTGAAAGGGTTAACTAGCGGAAATCAGGGGGTTA
Organism: Lithobates pipiens; assembly: GCF_037356315.1. NCBI lineage: Eukaryota > Metazoa > Chordata > Amphibia > Anura > Ranidae > Lithobates > Lithobates pipiens. Next base: position 250,840,482 of record NW_027507903.1, on the reverse strand, counting down.
AAACCATTATTGGGTAGTATATCGGGGTACCTAGCGCTATAAAAACCTGGCGGTGAACCTAAAAAAATAACTAGCTACCTAGCGACTGTAGCGACACTAATGCAGCGATCAGAAAAACGATCGCTTAGTGACACTGGCAAAAGGGGGTGAAAGGGTTAACTAGCGGCAATCAGGGGGTTAAAAACATTATTGGGTAGTATATCGGGGTACCTAGCGATATAAAAACCTGGCGGTGAACCTAAAAAAATAACTAGCTACCTAGCGACACTAGCGACACATGCAGCGATCAGAAAAATGATCGCTTAGTGACACTGGCAAAAGGGGGTGAAAGGGTTAACTCTAGGGGCAATCAGGGGGTTAAATCTTTATTGGGGGGTGATAGGGGGCTACCCTGGACCTAACACTAACTGTCCTGACAGTTTTTACTGTCACAACTGACACTGAATGCATTGATCAGTAAAGAAATGATCAATGCAATCAGTGACACTGTGACTGGGGGGGGAGGGGGGGCGGGGGGGCGATCGGGGGGGGATCGGGGGGGGTTTGTGTGCCTGTGTGTACCTACATGTCAGTGTAGTGTTGGTGCACACTTACTTTTACTGTTCTCCTCGTAGTCCGGTCAAAAAGACCGCCCCGAGGAGAATGACATCACTTCCTCCTTCCTGTGTAAACAATACACAGGGGAGGAAGCTTCTCATTGGCCAGGAGCGATCCAGAGGGGGTGGCCGAAAACCAACGGCCATCCCCTCATCACGGAGCGCTCCTGGAGCGAACCGGACCGCCGTATCCAGCGGGAGGGGGTCCGATCGGACCCCCCACCCGCTGGAATGCAATCACGTAGATGTACGTGATTATGCCTGCCTGTGCCATTGTGCTGACGTACAATGGCAATACGGCGGTCCTCAAGTGGTTAAAGAAAGAAAACCTTTTTTTTTTTTTTTTTTTTTTTTTTTACATCGCTGGAGCTGTAGAGAATGTCATATGTTGTGTGTTGTGCTTTTGAGTTGCTTCACAAATACTTTAACCTCCCTGGCGGTACGATTATTTCGGATTTTAGGTGCTAAAAGCGGTACCATTATTTTGCATGAAAATTTGGCGTTTTATATTGTAGTCCTGCAATTCTTAGGAATAACTCTCTTAAATCTGTCCAAACCAGAGTCTAGCAGACATCCCGGGTATGATAAAGTTTGAAAAATGAAATCATAAATTATAATATAAGAAATAATTATAAATAATTGTACCAAATAATAATATAACAATAATAAAAATTATTCAATAATGTAATCACATCAAAAACACTGAAATTTGCTCAGTTGCAGAATTGTCACTGTCATTACTTTTCAGTATTTGATGACGAATCTCCCCACAAATCGCTATCGCTCAATTCTACGAGTGATTCTAATTTATTATCGCTGTTTTCTAGCTGCTCTAAAATCATTTTTGATGTACAGTGACAGTTTTGGTTGCTATGGACAATCTCCAGTTTCCAGGCATAAAGAACAGTTTTTATTATATAAAACTGCATGCAGGACACTGGGCAGACCACTAGGGACAACGGGGATGTGAAATGTTTACATACAGCAATGTAATCTGTAAGATTACATTATACTGTATGTTTACTGTTTGTTTCACTTTTTGAATTTGGCGCCGATCTCCGTGCCCGTGCGTCGCAACGCTCGCAGGGCACGGAGATCGCCGATGTGATAGATCGAGCGAGACACGGCTCGCTCGTACAGCGGGGAGACGACGCTGGATCCGAGGGAGAAGGTGAGTATTCCTCCTCCTGGATCCAGCGATGCAGTCCCGAGTCTGACTCGGGGATACCGCTCTTGGTATAAAAAATCCACCCCGAGTCAGACTCGGGAAAACCGTCAGGGGGGTTAAAGCGTGAGTCTGCCGGGAGTTCCGTTTTTTTTTTTAAGCCAGCAGCTACAAATACTGCAGCTGCTGACTTTTAAAATAGTGACACCTGCCCAGCGCGCCCGCGATGTCGGCACCCGAAGCCGATCTCTCGATCGTCTCTCGGGTGCTGCCGCCGCCATCTTGGGTATGGGAATCAGGAAGTGGAGCCTTTCGGCTTCATTTCCCGGTTCCATACTGCGCATGCGCGAGTTGCGCTGCGCAATAAGGATGGTGCCCGCTGTCTCTGGGATCCGTGTGTTTCCCAGCAGGCAGCGGGGGACTTTCGGAAAGGGGCGTGGATTCTGCGGAAAGGGGCGTTCCTTTCTGCAGAATCTACGCCGGAAGTGGGTGCAGATACCTGTACTGTACAGGTACCTGCACCCTCCTCCCCCCTGAAAGGTGCCAATTGTGGCGCCGGAGGGGGGGAGGATTCCAATGAGCGGAAGGTCCACTTTAGGGTGGACCTCCTCTTTAATATAATGCTAGGATTGATCATGTTATAGTAGGCAGAACCTCCCACTAGCAAGTATTAAACAGTACATGTACTGAAATGCCTATGTTTTTTTTTTATTGAACAGAGGCAGGTTAAAAATGGGCAATAATGTTCATAAATACCCTTGCAATTTACAGTGCATCTGGAAAGTATTCACAGCGCTTTACTTTTTCCAAATTTTGTTATGTTGCAGCCTTATTCCAAAATGGATTCAATTCATTGTTTCCCTCAAAATTCTACAAACAATACCCCAAAATGACAATGTAAAAGATGTTTGTTTGAAATCTTTGCAAATGTATTAAAAAAACAAAAACGTGTACATAAGTATTCATAGCCATTGCTCAATACTTTTGTTGAAGCACCTTTGGCACCAATTACAGCCTCAAGTCTTTTTGAGTATGATGCTACAAGCTTGTCACACCTATTTTTGGGCAGTTTCTCCCATTCTCCTTTGCAGGACCTCTCAAGCTCCGTCAGGTTGGTTAGAGAGCGCTGGTGAACAGCCATTTTCAGATCTTTCCAGATTGGGTTTAAGTCCGGGCACTTGCTGGGCCACTCAAGGACATTCACAGAGTTGTCCAGTATCCACTCCCTCTTATGTTGGCTGTGTGCTTAGGGTCGTTGTCCCGTTGGAAGATGAACCTCTGCCCCAGTCTGTGGTCCAGATCGCTCTGAAGCAGGTGTTCATCAAGGATGTCTCTGTACATTGCTGCATTCATCTTTCCCTCAATCCAGACTAGTGTCCCAGTTCCTGCTGCTAAAATACATCCCCACAGCATGATGCTGCCACCACCATGCTTCACTGTAGGAATAGTATTAGCCAGGTGATGAGCAGTGCCTGGTTTCCTCCAGACATGACACTTTCATGGAAAAAAGTAAAGCGAATAAAAAAAGAGAGAAAATTGCATATAAATGTGATAGACAAGCCATATATATTATAAATGTAATTAAATTTTATAAAAAAAAAAAAAATCTCTGCAGCTGATTCAATTTTCTATAAAATGCAACACAATATGATAGACCTTCTGTACACCATTAGTATATGGAATGCACCTAGAAATGTAATTTGCTCCTTGTGTGATTTGGCTCACTGATTTTCTCAGAACTCTGCACTGAGATACAATCCTCACGAAATAGGAAAATGTAGAGTTTTTTTTTTTTGTTGTTTTTTCATCTCCGCAAGAGATAAATTGCACTTTAATAACTTTCTCTTGTAAAATGACACGTGCACAGTGTAAGCATGAAAGACTGCTTTCTTTTGCCCGATTTTCCTCCATTTGCAGATCTTGCTAAGCTTCTAATCCAATATCCTTTCTACTGCATTGGGGTACTTTTAATAAACTATAACTACTGCTCTACTTAAATCGAAATAAGTTATACTTAAATCTAACTAAGCTTGCCATACATGGATTGAAATTGAACCGGTTCAGCAGGGACCAGGCGACATTCGATTCATCTATAGGCACCACTTGGGTACAACCAGCCTGTTGAATTTATACATGCAATTACTGCCAGCGGCTATAGCTGCTAGTAGTAATTACTATGTTCTGCCAGGTGGGAAGGCTCCCTCCCCACCCCTGTGCCGGCAAAACACAATAACGTTGCAGGAAGCATTCCCCCATCAACACTCAGCAATTTTTCTTTCCTTCCACCCTTGGTGGAAAGAGAGAAAATTAAATCTATGGGATGGTTTATACTTCTGTTCAGGCATCAGTGTGACTTTTAGATACTACATTGATTCTTAAATTGGGCAGCTGTAGTTCCACTACTGCCGATGCAAACACTACAAATGACTAAACAGTTGTTTTGACTTTTTTGGCTTCTGTCTTTGATAAAGGTTGGATGTCTGCTTTCATTTTACTGGCTTATATTTGTGCAAGTCACGATTAAGTGTAATATTCCTCAAATAGTAACGTACCTAACTCACATGGTAGCCATTTGGGTTTAGAATGCTTTCATATAAAGTATATGTAAAGCCTAACTGAATGACCTTGTTTGCTGTGTATAATAATCCATTATTTAAATTCAATAATCTTTTTATTACATCTTGTTGCTACTGATTTCCTCTGTGTAGCCAGTTTCGGTCTACACGAATAGAAGATTTGAAGTGAGATTTTGGGATTTCACTGTTGTGCTGCTCACTGTTCTCCTTGCTAGAGGCTCTGGTATGCGAAAGCAAAGGCCTGCCTCTACCAAGCTGGCCTCCTACAGGTAGAGAGACTGTGGAAAACAAGGCATGGTATTTCGGTGATAGAAAAGATCAGCTGCAGTGAGACCACAAACAATATTGGAGAGTGGGCCCTCTGCCTGCCCCTTCCTTTTTTTTTTTTTTTTTTTTGGCATAGTTTTCAGAATTCACTTCCTCTTTAAGTCTGTGGCTTTGCTGAAGAAAGGAGAAAATCTGTGCAGATCAGTTTTAAAGTTCTGCTTTCCACCTAAAACCTAAAGATGAGTGATCTCAAAATGTTTGTTTTATTTAAAAAAAAAAAAATATATATATATATATATATATATATATGTGTGTGTGTGTGTATATATATTATATTATATTATATTATATTATACATGACGACGGCTTCTTGGATGTGCATGGGTATTGCAAGAAAAGTGACATTTCAAGTGCAAAGAAAATTAGAATTGAGTTATATATGTGTGTATTGTTCACAGGGGTGGAGAATCTCTGTGAGAGGGCCATCCACATCAGAAAAATCCTATTGACGTTACCCAGGACTGTGCTCATAGTCATGAGATATCTCTTTGCATTCCTCAACCAGTAAGTAGTGTTCTGTGCCTTGAAAAGAAAAATGTCCAATTTTGAGATAACCCAAGCTATACTGTAGAAAATAGATGTGCGGGGAAACATTTGTTAATTGTATGATATCGAGCACAGTACTTGTATTCTTAACCATGGGCTATATGCAGCTACCTTTTTAGATGTTTGGACACTGGCAAAAAACGCTCCAATGTGGCACTGGAAATCGTGCGACTTTGGAGATGCACTAATGTGAATGGAGCCTTAGGGAAGAAGTAGGAAAGGCAGTGGAAGTTCAAAAAAAAAAAAAGTGGTATAGTAATGAGAGAGGTGTGGTCAAGAGGTAAACACACCCTAATTTGTGATGCAGTAAGGCAGTGCATTATGGGATATGAAGTTTCCTGGATGGTCACCTGATACAGGATTGATGGGCTCAGAATGCATTTTTTTTAAATTTGAACAGAGTGCTGCCATGGACTAAGGTCTGTGAGAGATGAGCACACTTGGATAGCTCGGGCAGAAAAAAAAACATTAGAAAAGGCTCCTGTTATAACAAGTGAAGTTCTGCTTTAGAAGGTGAAGTTAGACTTTAAATGGAATCTGTCACAATATAGAACACCTGTGTGGGAAGGATATGGTTTCCCAACTAACATGTCGCCTAACTGGTTCCAGAGCTCCTGAGACTTGATATGTTGCTTGGATATATGTATTTTATTTTGTGTCCAGTTCCATAAAGAGGCATAAGCTGTTGGAGTTTACCAGTTCCCATCAGTTGGTTTACAAACCTAAGGCAAATGTCATGGGTGTCTGTGTAGACCATGTAATGATTCTGGATAACTTTATCCTCCTGTTATGTTCATTTTTTTATTTGTATTTATTCATCTCTTGATCATTGTATCTTCATTTGCAGCAGAATATTCTGGTGCTTTGAAAATGAGCCTGATTTTTATTTTTATTTTTTCTTCTCTGTACAGCCTCTCTCAGTATAGCGATGAGAATATGATGGATCCATATAACCTGGCCATTTGTTTTGGCCCCACATTAATGCCTGTTCCTGACGTACAAGACCAGGTGTCCTGCCAGGCCCATGTGAATGAAATAATTAAAACAATCATCATTCATCATGAGAGCATTTTCCCAGATGCTAAAGAGCTGGAGGGTCCGGTTTATGAGAAATGCATGGCTGGAGATGACTACTGGTAAGTCGAGAAATGTTATTTTGCAGCATAACATGTAACCCTCTTTCTGCATAGTTGGCTTTTACAGGATACAATGACTTGCAAATCTCAAAAACACATATTTTATTCACATTAGAAAATAGCTAACATATCAAATATTCAAACTGAGAAATTTTACCTTTTTAAGGAAAAAAATTAAGGTAATTTTGAAACTGTAGCAACACATTTTAAAGTTGGGACAGGACAACAAAAAGCTGGCAAAGTACAACCCCAATTCCCAAAAAGTTAGGACTGGGCCCTGTTTACCACAGTGTAGCATCCCCTCCTCTAACACTCTGTAAACCTCTGGGAACTGAGGAGACCAACTGCTCGATTTTTGGGAGGTAAATGTCATCCCATTCTTGCCTGAGCATATGCTGCTCTAAAACCTAGATATAGACTCACTGGCCACTTATTAGATACACATGTTCAATTGCTGGTAACACCTTGCTAATCAGGCAATCACATGGCAGCAACTCGATGCATTTAGGCATCTAGACGTGGTGAAGACAACTTGCAGAAGTTCAAACCGAGCATCAGAATGGGGAAGAAAGGAGATTTAATTGACTTTGAATGTGGCATGGTTGTTGGTGCCAGACAGGCTGGTCTGAGTATTTCAAAAACTGCTGATCTACTGTGATTTTAATGCACAACCATCTCTAGGGTTTACAGAGAATGGTCCGAAAAAGAGAAAATATCCAGTGAGCTGCAGTTGTGTGAATGAAAATGCCTTGATATCAGAGGAGAATGGGCAGACTGGTTTGAGATGATAGAAAGTCAAAATTGATCGGAGTGATTGGAGTACCATAAAAAGTAAATTAAAAAAATATGTATGAACAGTCCTCAGTGAGTATTAGTCCAATAATAATGATCCAATAATTAACAGTGAAGGTGAATATAAACTCCTTGATACAGACTCCACCCTCTGATGTGATCCACCACATAAAATGCACGCTTTGGTGAGCCTGTATAATTGGTCAATGTCCAGACATCAATCCAGCAGCAGCACCCCTCTGTGGTTACACCAAAGGCAAGCCAGGATATCTCAATCCGACGGATATATGGGGCAGGCAGCAATCAGAGACCCAGAAAATGGAGAGAGGCTCACCATAGTGTGAATCAGTATAACAAAAGTTTATTAAAAATAAAATTGCACTTACACAGAACTGCAGATAAAAACATATATAGAAAAATTGCCAGCCGGCTTGCAGACACCTGTCTGAATAAGAGGTATACCGCAATGTCAACCTCCCAACTTGCGTTTCGTCTCAAAAATATGTCGTCTGGGGAACTCATCGCTTTAAATAAATTTCCAAAAACACGCCTAGTTGTGAAACCTAAGTAGCGGTACCTAATTATATCATTGAAAGGTAGAAATAACAGGTATTGTATTAAATCCCAATAAGACTAATGCTGAAAAGTGGAAAAGACTAAATATATGTAAAAAACGAATAGAGAACAGGAGCAATTCGAGTTGTATATGAAAAATTATGCAAAAAGCATATTGGGGTAAACACTTGAGTGTTAGTCCCGCTGTGCCACCTAGCGGGGAGAGAGAGAACAGAACACTCAAAAAGATCTATATATTTCAAATAAATTGCTACTGGTGTCGCATAACATGATAGTGCTTCCACATGAGCTAGAAGGACTGAATGTACGTCCCTACCAACCAATAAATACACCTTCCATATTGATAATAAAAAAACAATTTGTGCCTGTCACATAGAAGTCAGTGATTCCTAAACCATATATATATATATGTATGGCCACTAAGGATTCACATCAAGTGCACATAGACACAATACCATAGTTTACGAATTATCGATAAATGCATTTAAGTCGACCTCCACATTTAACCCAAAAGGGGTATAGCATTTTATTTTATGTATCTATGCCATCTCCAGCCTTGAGATACCACGCACCAAGGACCCACCCCTCCAATGGGGGGTGTACCTATCAATCCCCCAAAAAATGGTCTTGGCAGGATTTTTGTTGTGAACTTCTAGGTAGTGCCTGGAGACTGGATGCTTAAGAGAGCCATTTTTTATATTCGTCATTAAGTCTAATCGAAAGAGCCGTTTAGTCCTGCCCACATACTTTAGTCCACACGGACATTGGAGCAGGTAAACAACCCCCTCGGGTGGAGCATGTGATGAATAGCTTAATTTTAAATTCTGCCAAGGTACTTGTTGATATGAATTACAGTTCTCCTGTGTGGGCATCCACTCAGGGAGCACACCCCACACCTCCTACATTGGTACAACCCAGTCAAATTCTCGAAGGACCAGTGAAGTAATTCTCAAGAGTTCCTATGACGCATTTTATAAATTCCAATGATTCTGTCTTATAACTGGTCACGTGCTAGCAATTGTGGTATACTGATTTAATATTTATAGTAGAATATCTTCACCTATCTGAAAAAGTGATATCATGAGGAAGCACAGTGAAATAACGTTTTATATAAATAGTAGTTGCATTGATTGATTCATGCACTATAGCAGTTCAATTGATGTAATTGAATTAACAAGAATGTTGGGGTCATGATGTGTTATGTTCTATCTAGCAAGATGGCCTGATTACATATGGCATGTGATCATTTGTATATATGACCCTTTTCTATTACTCCAGCATCATTATTTTATAAAGGGTTGCTAAAAATAGTGTTTTTTTATTTTTATGCAGCCCACTGGGTATTTCAGATAGGCCTTGTTTTACTTGTATGTGATTTTAAACTGATCTAAACTGACAGGTTGAAAAGGATTGCGTTGATTCTCTGCTTTACAATTATCCAGAGGCACAAATATAGTATCATATAGTTGACGCTTCCATGCATTGTGCTATCTTTAAAGCCCAATTCTCGGAAATTTGAAAATGATCCCATGCAATTTTGGCTGCACTCGCACTGCAAGGGTTCACTGCTTCTTTAGTCTGGGGAGAGGAAAAGGACATTAACTTACCTAATGCTCTGTTCCCCTAGCAGATGGCACTTCCCTGCACTAGGGCAGTGGATTGTCCCTTGGCATTATCATGTCCAATACAGGGCTATGATGTCAGGACCTTAGACCACTGTAGCGTGAGTAGATGATGCAAAGACCGGTCTAGCACAATGGAGAATCTCATAAGTTATATCTACTGTAACAAGTCCCCAGGACCTAAACAAGCATTTAACTGTTGCAGTGCAGGTGCAGCCCACCTGCAAGGTATAATGGTTTAAGTTTTCCAGAGTTGAGCTTTAAGGATGAACTTTGGAAGTATTTGTTTAGTCATGGTTATATTTTGTCTTTGCATTACTAGTGACAGCCCATACAGTGAACATGGCACATTGGATGAAGTGGATCATGATGGTGGCACTGAAGCTCACACAAGTGAAGATGGTATGATTTTTTTATTCTTGCCGCCCCATAAATCTAATTTTGAAGTGTCATTATTTTCCATTTATCTTGCATTCTCTCACTAACAGACAATACAGAACGTAATGGTATCAATGCTTGGAGACAGATTATTACATTACATGACTTCACTGCCTGCATGCTTGCCCCAGGTCAGTGACTCAAAGTATTGAAGCCATAGACAAGCAGGCACCTAGCCTTTTTCGGAGGTCAGCAATGACTGCTTCTTAAACATGCTGACATCAGTAATTCATTGATGCCAGCCTTTCCATCTTGATTCATATTCCAATAAAAAATAAATGCCATATGTTTTATAGTGATCCTTATTTTAAAATGCTTAAAGGAAACCTGTAATGAGGCAAATTTGTTTGCTGCCATTGATTACCTCCTTTTGAAATGCTAGTTGCCTGGCTGTCCTGGTGAATATTTGGCTTAAACACTTTTCTGAGTCATTTACCCAAAACAAATATGTAACCAAAGAAGTCTAAACTTCTGATCTTTACAGTGTACTTGTTCTGGGTTAGTGACTGACTATTGAAGCCAGAGGCTTGACATGAGATCCAAGCTAATATTCATGCCTATATATAAAGATATGAAAAAAGGACATTTCTCACTTCTGCAATGGAAGTTCCCACATGGTAGTGAGCAAGTAGTAAGCTATATTAATGGGACTCTACACAATTGGCAAAATCTTAGATAAATGAAAAAGCAATGACGTGCTGTAACTGCATATTTTTATAGTAAGGATTGTTTGAGCTGTCAAAAGTTACTAAATCACAGAGCAGCAGAACTACTGAACAAATTGGGTTTGGAATAAAACCATTAAAGGGGGAATGCTTTGAGGACCAGTGGAGGAATATGGTCTATTGCAACTAGATGCCATATTTGTTGTATTTGTTGGAATATGGAACTTAAAGTGCATGTCAATTCTTACAATTACAACTTATTTGCCCCCTTATGCTATGTAAAATGTACCATTATAAGTGTTCTATCGTATCTATTCTATAGGTACAAAAAAGTCTGTTGATCTTACCAGAAATCTTATAGGCTGATAACTTTTTTTTTTTTTTTTTTTTTTTTTTTTTTCCTGCCTCAGGTGCACTCTTAGGCCTCATGCACATAGGACGTTTTGCTGTCTCTCTTAGATAACTTTTCTCCTGGCAGCAGCATTTTTGCAAAAAAAACAGCTTGATGCTTGTCAACGCATGTAGTGTCTTTAGGCGCATTGAAGCAAATAAAGCGCTTGGGCATTAATTCATTAGCCAGAATAATAATTTATTCTGGTCATTGAATTGAAAACGCTCAAGAGCTAAACATGCCTAGTGTTGCCATATGTAAATGTGTCCAAACATGTGTTAAGCATTTTTTTTCTGCCAAAACACTGCGGCTCCTGCACATGCTGGCTGTGGGGGTTTTCTGTCTGTAATCTCCTTTAAATGCCTATGGGTGCATAGACACACTGGCTAACATGGGGGCGTTTAGAGGCAGAAAATAAAACCCCAGATGTCTCTAACAGCCACATTAAAAAGCGTCCAGTGTGTATGAGGCCTCATAGATGGCGTTGTCCCCAGATAGCTCTGTGAACTCCATAAACTCTATACACCTGTCCCAGGGCAACAACTTTGTCCCTCCAAAAATACAATACTGTGAGTGCAGTCACCTTTTGCCAGGAAACATGTTACTGGAAAGATTGCAGTTTTTTTTTTGTTTTTGTTTTTCAATAATAACAAACATGTTATACTTGCCTCCTCTGTGCAGTGGATTTGCACAGAGCTCCCCAAATCTTCCTCTTCTTGGGTGCCTCTTCTCTGCTCCTGGCCCCTTCCTCCTGTTGAGTGCTGCATCCTGTGGGGGGCACCCAAGCCGAGTCACAGCTCCCTGTGTCCATTTAGACACGGTGCTGTGGCCTGGCCCCGCCCCCACTCTCTTATTGACTGGCTGAGATATTGGCTCCCACTACTGTCAAAATCAGTCAATCAGAAGAGAGAGTCTTGAATGGCACTTGACACTTGTGGACATAGATGGGGCTCAGGTAAGTATTAGGGGTGCTGGGGCGGCTGCTGTACATAGAAGGCTTTTTATCTTAATGCATAGAATGCATTAAAATAAAAAACCTCCTGACTTTAAAACGCCTTTAAAATAAAAAATGAATTGTTGATAATAGCACAGTGCTCCAAATTTAAAGATCAATCGCTTGTACACGTGAGTGCATTGGTAATCATGGGCAGTTTCAGTACCATAGCATGATTAGAATAGTAAAAATCATTGTTGTGGGCTTAGCCTTATCTGTTAATGTGGACAGCTTTACCCCGGATGCCTGCATACTTAGATGTGACGGTTTTAATCATCAACCATGTGAGTTGCTAAATGTTGTGCCTTATTTAAATGTAACCATATTGCTACACTTAGAGGAGCCTCTCTTCTCATTTATCCTCAATTGTGACATGACGCTAATCTTATATCAAGACATCGCTTGTTTATCAAGTCAAGATATATACAAAAAACATTTTAAAAATGTTCTCAAACCAAGGTTTTACTGTACTTACCTCCATGCTTCAGCATCGGTGTGATACCACAGCTATCCCCCAGCACTAAGCGCAATAACTGAGTGAGCACAAAATCGTCAAGAGCCTGGGGTGGCTCCGTGACGTCAGGCTAAAGCAGGGGCGGATCCAGGGGGGGGGCAACGGGTCAATTGCCCCCTCCGAGAATACCGGCAGCTGATAACAGCAAAGCCGGTTCCGCGTGTCCAATCGCGGCCGGTTCCGCGGGTACCAGCGGGCCGGTTCCGCGGGTCCAATCGCGGCCGGTTCCACGGGTACCCGCGCGGCCGGTTCCGCGGGTCCAATCGCGGTTGGTTCCGCGGGTACCCGCGCTGAGTGGACGGGTGAGGGGGGGCAGCTGGGCGGCTTAGGAGGGCTGCTGGCCAATCAGGAAGCCAGCAGGCAGGGGAGCAGGGAGATGACATCATCTCTCACTGCCCTGCATCCCTCCAGTTCCGCCCTCACTGTGTAGGAAGCTGTGTGCAGCAGAGAGATTGCATCCTCTCTCTGCTGCCTATCTTCACTCTGGGACCCAACAAAAGACCACCTTAGCAGAAAAGTGACACAGTAGGTGACAATCCGCAATGTGTGGCAGGCTACGTGGCAAGTGGCAATCCGCAATGTGTGGCAGACTACGTGGCAATCCACAATGTGTGGCAGACTACGTGGCAAGTGGCAATCCGCAATGTGTGGCAAGTGACAATCCGCAATGTGTGGCAGGTGACGTGGCAAGTGACAATCCGCAATGTGTGGCAGGCTACGTGGCAAGTGGCAATCCGCAATGTGTGGCAGGCAACGTGGCAAGTGAGAATCCGCAATGTGTGGCAGGTGACATGGCAAGTGACAATCCGCAATGTGTGGCAGGTGACGTGGCAAGTGACAATCCGAAATGTGTGGCAGACTACATGGCAAGTGGCAATCCACAATCTGCGGCAGACTACGTGGCAAGTGGCAATCCGCAATGTGTGGCAGGTGACGTGGCAAGTGACAATCCGCAATGTGTGGCAGGTGACGTGGCAAGTGACAATCCGCAATGTGTGGCAGGTGACGTGGCAAGTGACAATCTGCAATGTGTGGCAGGCTACGTGGCAAGTGGCAATCCGCAATGTGTGGCAGGCAACGTGGCAAATGACAATCCGCAATGTGTGGCAGGTGACGTGGCAAGTGACAATCCGCAATGTGTGGCAGGTGATAATCCCCAATGTGTGGCAGGTGACGTGGCAAGTGGCAATCCGCAATGTGTGTCAGGCAACGTGGCAAGTGACAATCCGCAATGTGTGGCAGGTGACGTGGCAAGTGACAATCCCCAATGTGTGGCAGGTGACGTGGCAAGTGGCAATCCGCAATGTGTGTCAGGCAACGTGGCAAGTGACAATCCGCAATGTGTGGCAGGTGACGTGGCAATCCGCAATGTGTGGCAGGCTACGTGGCAATCCACATCTGGTGGCAGGCGATGTGGCAAGTGACAATCCGCAATGTGTGGCAGGTGACAATCCGCAATGTGTGCCAGGCTACGTTGCAAGTGGCAATCCGCAATGTGTGGCAGGCTACGTGGCAAGTGAAAATCCGCAATGTGTGGCAGGTGACGTGGCAAGTGACAATCCACATTTGGTGGCAGGCGACATGGCAAGTGACATCCTCGGGGCTCCCACTGATTCTGCATTATGGTGAGTTGAACCATTTAATTTTATATTACAATGTATTAATAGAAATAATGCGCTTCAATCATCCTGACACCATAACAACCATGGTGCCGTAATGATTGAAGCGCAAACACCAGCCATTTCCCATATAAATTGCCCCCAAAAAAACATATTTTATAGCAGTGCCCCTCCCGAGACTAGACTCTGGATCCGCCCCTGGGCTAAAGTCAGTTGTCGGCTGAGTCTGCATGTACGTGCACTCCTGTGACCAACAAGGGAAGTATGACCAAAAAAAGCTTTGGTTTATTTCTGTTTCCAGATCTCTGCATGCACAGCTTCTCTTTTTAAAACTGAACTCTGGGGAAAATGGAAGACTACTCTTACAGTGGGGCCTGTCTAAGGTAACATGAAAAAGCAGTACTTTATCCATTGCTCCCATGGGCTTCCTCCCCTCTGCGCAGCTTCCACCGGATCCTCTTCTTTTTTTTTTTTTGTGCTCCTTTTGGTTGCAGGCGCTCCAACATGATCACGTACAATGCAGGATCAGCAGCCTAAACTTAAAATAAGCATTTAACTTTTGTATTTCATGGGAGTCCCACTGCAGGATAGGTTTTGACGCTCCCTTGAGGTTCAGCTTTTAGCTGCTTTGGGAATCTAGCAACCATTTTCTATTCACACAGGGTCCTAGTATATAGAATTAGCTGAAAAGCCAGGCATTTTTAGGCCCCATTCACATATGGCAATTTGGGATCACTGCAGAATCGCTACAAATCCAAATCGCCCTGCAAAAAGTGGCAAAACGCAACACGTGCGTGTGCCATTAATTTTTAATGGCACTTGAAATCACGGCAAACTGCATTGCGCAAAGATTGATGCCTGAAAAGGAGCAGGTGTTTCTTTTGAGTGATGAGCTCCGTGCGATGCTGATTGCAGCACGATTTATTGTGGCAAAATTGCACGGCAATTCAGGTGCCAATAAAAAAAAATGAATGCCACCCAAACATGCATGGTGCATTTTGTCACTATTGCAATGTAATTTGTAATCATAGGCAGAATCACTGTGATTATATCCACGATCCCAAATCACTAGTTGTGACCGGGGCCTGAAAAAGCATTGAGGGAATAAGCAGAGTAACAGAGAATGAAAAGGGGAAATGATGGGTGGTTAAATATAAATTTAAAATTGGAGGAAAACACCAAATTCTAAAATATTACAAGTGGAATAAGGGAAGTTTGGCATTATATGTTCATAAGTGAGTTTTCATGTGATTAACTCATGTTTGCATTTACTTCCCTAGAAGTAAATAGATATATGGTCATCATAGTGTTGATCTGCTAACATGGAAATACGGGGAACTACACTTGATATGCAAAGAAACTCCCTCGTGTTCAGGTACATTCCATTCCAGCAGAGACGGAATCTCTATTTGTCCACAGTTCGCCGTGATGTCACTGCACACAAATCCTAAAATATGCCAACCTTGTGTGCGTGATTGTCAGCATGTTTGAGCGTTCAGAATATAAGAATAGTGACGTGTGTTTATTGTTCAGAAATACAAGCCTGAAAATAAATGCTCAATTTGACACAATTATTTTAAATGCGCTTCATTTCTATTTTTGAATAGTATTCCTGTTAAGATATGATTTTCATTGTGGTTTATGCGCTTAAATATGTTTAATTCAACTCTATTGTGCTGGCAGGTGGGCTATCAAATGTACAAACACTACTGTGCAAAATTACTGCCTACGCTCTTGAAAGGGTTTTTTGTCATCACATAAACATACTGTATTGATAAATATTTCCAGCTTATTTAGTAAGGCAAATAATAATGTGCAAAGTAACCAGTCCGAAATAGTCTCTGCCAAACGTAACTGTTCTAAACTGTTAAGTGAAATGTCATTCGCTAGTGTAAGTGGTTACAATATGCAGTGTGCCTAGTTGGGTTTAAAAAAGAACACTGAGAAATTATTATGGCTAATAATGTAGGTTAACTGCTTGCCTACTAAGGCAATTTTGACATTTTTTCACACGTTTGAACATTTTTTTGATAAAAAAATTACATAGAACCCTAAAACACTGTTTTCTGAAAGCGAAGGCCCAGGCGAATAAAATGGTGGCTGTTCCAATTTTTTATGTCACACATTATTTATGCAGCCATTTATCAAACTCCTATTTCCAAAATACGTTAAAATGAAATTTACACAAACAATGCAATGCCCAATTTTTTTGTGAAATAGACAAAATAATGTTGCGTTGAATTGATGGATACCAAACATGTCAAAATTTAATATTGCACACACTTGTGAAATGGTGACAAGATACGGCACCTAAAATTGTCCACCATTTTTGCATGCCAGACCTACACGTGCTTTTGCAGGGGACAGGGGTACTATATATATATATATATATATATATATATATATATATATATATATATATATATATATATATATATAAAATTTCACTTAAGGCTTCATGCACACGAGACGCAGATGCAAACGCTGCTGGACACATGTTGAAACCGGCGTTTAGAAACGCGCGGTTTGCCGCGATTTTTACCGCGATTTAACTGCGTTTTACCGCGTTTGCATCTAGAAGCGTTTAGTTAAGCTAACATCATAGACCCTCCCCAGCTCAAAAATTAACTATTTCAGCAATTTTGTGAGACCAGAGTGAGTAGCAGCATCTGTGAGAGCTGCAGTGTACTTGTATTTAGCGTGTCACTTGCCACGGCACCTGCCACAAGTTGTGGATTGTCCACTTGCCACGTGACTTGCCACATCACCTGCCACGTGACTTGCCATGTCATCTGCCACAAGTTGTGGATTGTCCAACTGCCACGTCACCTGCCACAAGTTGTGGATTGTCCACTTGCCACGTGACTTGCCACATCACCTGCCACGTCACTTGCCACGTCACCTGCCACAAGTTTTGGATTGTCCACTTGCCACGTCACTTGCCACGTCACTTGCCACAAGTTGGGGATTGTCCACTTGCCACATCACCTGCCACAAGCTGTGGATTGTCCACTTGCCACGTCACCTGTCACGTCACTTGCCACGTCACCTGCCACAAGTTTTGGATTGTCCACTTGCCACGTCACTTGCTACGTCAGCTGCCACGTCACTTGCCACAAGATGTGAATTGTCCACTTGTCACATCACCTGCCACATCACTTGCCACATCACCTGCCACGTCACCTGCCACAAGTTGTGGATTGTCCACTTGCCACGTCACTTGCCACATCACCTGCCACGTCACTTGCCACGAGATGTGGATTGTCCACTTGCCACGTCACTTGCCACGTCACCTGCCACGTCACTTGCCACGTCACCTGCCACAAGTTTTGGATTGTCCACTTGCCACGTCAGCTGCCACGTCACTTGCCACAAGATGTGGATTGTCCACTTGTCACATCACCTGCCACATCACTTGCCACATCACCTGCCACGTCACCTGCCACAAGTTGTGGATTGTCCACTTGCCACGTCCTTTGCCACGTCCCTTGCCACGTCCCCTGCCACGTCACCTGCCACAAGTGGATTGTCCACTTGCCACATCACTTGCCACATCACCTGCCACAAGTTGTGGATTGTCCACTTGCCACGTCCCTTGCCACGTCCCCTGCCACGTCACCTGCCACAAGTGGATTGTCCACTTGCCACATCACTTGCCACATCACCTGCCACAAGTTGTGGATTGTCCACTTGCCACGTCACCTGACACAAGTTGTGGATTGTCCACTCGCCACGTCACTTGCCACATCCCCTGCCACAAGTGGATTGTCCACTTGCCACGTCCCCTGCCACAAGTGGATTGTCCACTTGCCACGTCACTTGCCACGTCACCTGCCACAAGTTATGGATTGTCCACTTGCCACGTCACATGCCAGTCACCTGCCACAAGTTGTTGATTTTCCACTTGCCACGTCACCTGCCAGGTCACTTGCCGCGTCACCTGCCAGGTCACTTGCCGCGTCACCTGCCAGGTCACTTGCCGCATCACCTGCCAGGTCACTTGCCACGTCACCTGCCACAAGTTGTGGATTGTCCACTTTCCACGTCACTTGCCACCTGCCACGTCACTTGCCACAAGTTGTGGATTGTCCACTTGCCACGTCACTTGCCACCTGCCATGTCACTTGCCACAAGTTGTGGATTGTCCACTTGCCACGTCACTTGCCACCTGCCATGTCACTTGCCACAAGTTGTGGATTGTCCACTTGCAATTGCAATTGTTTTAAATATTTTTCTAATGGTTTTTCATCATTTGCAATCATTTTTGAGATTTTTAATGTAAAAAAAAAGGTCACCTTTTAAAAACGCATATAAACGCAAACGCGGTAGCGGCGTTTTGCCGCGTTTTACCGCGCTTTGCCGCGTTTTGCGTCTGAAACGTGGAAATTTTTGTTTCTGAACGCATTTTTTTGCTTCTGGAAAAACGAGACTAAACGCAACTGCATAAAAACGGAAAAAAACGAGACTGTGTGCATGGACACATAGGATAACATTGAATGAGTTCAGGGGCAGTTGAAAAAACTGTCCAACTGCATCTGAACGCGCGTTTAACTGCGTCTCGTGTGCATGAGGCCTAACTGTATTGCTTGCTATCACAAGGGGTGAACAAGCCCCTTGTGATAGGTTTGGTTAGTGATAGCGGTAAATTGCAGCTTTGAAACAGGAAGTGACAAAATCCTTGTCACTTCTGTCGCCATTCATCACAAATGAGATCAGGGAGCAGATGTGCTTCCATCTCCTCTATGGGTAGCCATCCTGACTGCTTACTGCGGTGGGCCCAAGAACCACTTTTACCTGACAGCCAATTGTCTGCGGAAAAAATTGTACCAGGATCCTGGCTACAGCCACTTATGTCCCTTCTCTCAAACCAAAGCCACTTAGTTTGTAAATGTAAATTCAGTGTAAACCTTCCCCCCCCCCACCACCTAAATCATATTGGTCTTTATTTCCACTTTTTAAGTGTTTGTTTTGGTGACAGCAGTTATTGCCTTAAAGGGGCTGTAAACTACTGTGTTTTTTTTTTGTTGTTGTTTTTAAATAACAAACATGCCATACCTCCACTGTGCAGTTCGTTTTGCACAGAGTGGCCCCAGTCTTCCTCTTCTGGGGTCCCTCAGCAGAGCTGGTGGCTCCTCCCCGCATCTAGTGTCCATTTTGAAACCTCTCCTAAGGTGGACACCCATGTGGGCATTCTCCCGCGTCCTCCATTAGGGTGAAAAACCCATGAGGGATTACAACCCCTTTAAGTGAATTACACCCCACAAATCTATTGCGTTTTAAGATCTTTCCTGTGAACACTAAACTGTCCTAGATCTTATTTTCCTTTTTTGTGCATTGCACAGGTCAGCAAATGATGTGTTTGGTACTATTGATTGGTCTCATTCTGCTGCACAAGCATGTTAGAAAATAACAATATTGATTGTTAGCAACATACATCTCCCAATCAGATGGTATTTGCTGAAATTTATTACCCCTTAAAATTAAAATGGATAAACCGATTTAATCTCAGTCTTATATTGACATGCAGCTTTTACTTTAATTTGTGTTGGCTTCATTAGTCAATATTCTTTAAAACAAATATTACACTCACAAAGAAAAACTGTCTTTAGAGCCACCAGGAAACATTTTGTGGGACAGTGCTGCCGTGGATATAGTTTGTTCTTATTTTTTATTTCCTTAATACACAACAAACAAAACAAAACATCATACACAGTGAAGCAAAATATTAATGCAAATTCAAGATCCAGTCTCATTACATATCAAAGGAGTATTTTTTAACTAGGCAAAGGTCTAAACCATCACATTTAACATATAAAATATCAATCCATATCAAATACAGAACAAAAAAAGGCCTTTAGTTCCTACTAACTACAGTGGCCCCAGAAATCCTATAACTATAATTGTCTATATCAGCTCTCAAAATTTCTGTTTCAATATGTTTATTTGAAATTCAAATAAACAAACTACAATGTGCTCCCTGAGCGCCCTCGCAGGGGCTACAAAACATGAATACAAATCCAAAGGGCAAACCATTGCATTGTACTTATAACAAAAGATAAGTAGGGGATGGTATCGAGGCTACAGTACCGAACAACTTGTCCCCTTGTTTTCTCTGGGGGGGAAAGCCCTTCTCCCACTACCCCCTTCCATGGGGGGCAGCAGTATTTGTTTGTGAGAGAGATTATAAAGAAGAGTGAAAAGAGGGAACAAAAGAAAGAAGGTTAGAGAGAAGAGGTGGGGGGGGGGAGAAAGGAAGGGGGAAGCTCGGACGTGGACGCCTCGCCGAGGGAAGTCAGACCAAGCCCAGACATGCGGCTTGGATCGCAGGGAACTCATAGGAGATCCACATCTCCCAGAGTTTTAGAAATTTAGCATGAGAATCATGTACAATACTGGATATGCGTTCTTGAAGTAGCATAGCAGTCATGCGGGTTTTAACCCCTTGGAAATCTACCCGTTGGATCTTTTAGGCTTGGGCAATGGTCCGCTTGGCCGCTATAAAGAGATAGGTAGCCAGCTTCTGCTGAGGGCCTCGCAAACCAGGTATCGGACAATGGAGGAGAGCTAGCTTAGCATCCCTTTGGATCGTTAGGTGAAAGAGTGTCTGTAGCAAACCAAAAACCCTAGACCAGAACCCCACCAGCCTTGGGCAGGCCCACCATGTGTGCATAACATCACCCCGCTGCCCACAGTTGCGAAAGCATCTGTCTGTACTCCCAGGGAAAGCCTGGGAGCTCTCAAAATTTCAACTCACCTGCTCGCATTTAGCGAGTGAAATTATGAGCAGTGCGAGTATGGTCAGGGCTTTGCTGTCCGGTGATATATAGCCAGTGCCTCCCCCACCGAGCACAAAGGGGCATTTCAGAAGGAGCAGTCCGTCGCCTGGGACCACCCCTCTCCACCTCCCTCCTGCCGCTCGTCCCAGCCCCCGACACAGGCTCGCACAGAGGGGCATTTCAGGAGGATCAGTCCACCGCCTGGGACCGCCCCTCTCCACCTCCCTGGTGGGGCAGTGCATGTCATCAAGGCAGTCCTAGGTGGGCAGGCTCAAACCCTCTTGGTCCACCCTCAGTGTTTAGACTATGTCTGACCCCCGTTGCTGCAGGAGAAAGATAACTTTGCCAGTGTGCTGTGATTGAAAGCTGCACATGGAGGCATTGAATTGGAAATTGAACAAGAAGTGTGCTGGGAGGAAAGGGAGGGATATTTGGAGGCATAGGTGTAATAAATTGGTGGGGGTAGAATTGGAGGCATAGGTCTGAATCAAACTTATGCCTCCAATGCCACCCCCCTCCCCTATCATACCAATGCCTCAAAATTCAATGCATTGCATTGAGGCTGCATTGATGGGCGCTGGTGGGGCTGCACTGATGGGCACCGATCAAGTTGTTGTTAATATTTATTTTTTAAATTTAATTCTGTATAAATCATTTAACAGTGTCATTTCATGAGATCATTTATGAGGGCATGTTTAGGGGTTGGGTGGGGCAACTGATGGAGAGTAACTCTTAAGGCTTGGCTACTAGCTCAGGACTTACAATTTTGAGCCCTGGTCTATATTAAGCCCATGGATCAATAACCCTCATGGGCATGCAATACCCTAAATATAGCTTATCCAACCACTTTGCCCAGATTTTATGAAACTTACCAGGACAACCCCTGTTCATGTAGGTATCTCTGTACAGTGGAAGATTGTTATTTACGAATTGTTTCCAATATACAAGCATAGGAGAAAAGGCTTTCTTCCAATGTAAAAGCAATAGCTTTTCTCACATTAAATTATTGCAGTATTTGCAAACACTCGCTCTGACACTGTGGGGAGAGTAGCCTCCACTAGACCCAGCAAGCATACAGATATTGAAAGCTGTAAGGGAGCGGAAGTGATGGAATTCAATAAATCCCCCACTTCCACCCAAAAAACAACTATGTATGGGCAAGTCCAGGAGATGTGTGTGAAATCCCCCTGTGCCGTACCACACCGCTAACACTCGGATGAGCACGCAGGATTTATCTTTTGACATCTGTATGGTGTAATATATGCTCTATGTACCAGTTTAAATTGAATCATGCGGTCTCTCAAGGATACCATGGATCGCAGAGGGAAATCCCACAGTCTTCCAGTATAAGTCTAATGCCCTGTACGATCGGACTGTGTTGTCGGAAATTCCAATCGTGTGGGGTCCATCTGACTTTTTCCGTCGGAATTTCCTACACACAAAGTTTGAGATCTGGATCTAAAATTTTCCGACAACAAAATCCGATCGTTTAAATTCCGATCCTGTGTATACAATTCAGACGCACAAAGTGCCACGCATGCTGAGAATAAATTACAAGACGAAAGCTATTGGCTACTGGCCTCTTTATAGTCCTGTCGTAGGTGTTGTACGTCAACTCGTTCTGAATGATTAAATTTTCCGACAACTTTGTGCGACCGTGTGTATGCAAGACACGTTTGAGCCAAAATCCGTCAGAAAAAATCCGACAGATTTTGTCGTCGGAATATCCGACGTGTGTACAGGGCATTAGTCCGGTATGGCTCACATCCACTTAAATCTAAGACCCTCTAATGACGGGAGGGAAATTGAAATAAAATGAGAATATAATCTGGAGGTGCACCTCTCCAAACATTCAGACCTAAGTACTGATTCTAGTGTAGATTGTATAATTGTTAAACTATCTTGTGAAAACTGGACATGAAAGGTATGGGAAAGCTGAAGATATCTAAATAAATGAGAACTAGGCAAATTAAAAAGTGAAGCAAGTGTACAAAAAGTAGACAATTTCTGATCAGTACCTGAGAAACAAATTTGATATTATATTTAGTCCATGCAATAGGCTCTGGTAATGTATAAAATTGAGGAAGGGCTGGATTAAACCATAACTGGGCATTTCGTGAAATTGTGTCCTTAAAGCTGGGTTTCAGCTGTAAAAATTTTTTTTTAAGTCAGCAGCTAAAAAAAAAAAGTAGCTGCTGACTTTTAATAAGGAGACTTTCCTTTCCAGGGCAACTTTTTTTTTTTTTAATCTATTTATTTTTTTGTTCTCATCTAAGGCCCGCCTCCCAAACTCGAATAGTGTTGAGCATTGATGTGGTTAGCTGGTAGGGTGCCCTACGGCCCCTAGACACAAGTAACCCAAGAGCTTCTAAGGAACCCACCACCGCTGCTTCCAACCGAGTAGAGGGGTTAGATAAATTTGGGCTTAGCCACCATGCGACCGTAACCAACTGATTAGCTAAAAGATATTTATAGAGATCTGGAAAAGCTAGACCACCTTGATCACAAGGGCACATCAAGGATGTCAATTTATATCTAGGATTCTTTGATCCCCATAAAAAGGATGAGAAAATTTGATTTGGTTTTGTAGAAAAAAAAAAGACAGGGAGCCACTGAGGAGAATATCTAAAAAGGTAAATAAATTATGGTATAATTTTCATTTTTGAGATTAATAAATCCTAATAAGGATAATGGTAGAGATCTCCACATTTTCAACTTTAACCCAATATCTCCTAGAATTGGAGTCAAATTCAAGGAAATTGTATGTACTTATGTTTATGGCGGCAAAATAATTAAAGTGCACCATTAGGAAAAACTTTTTTTTTTTTTTCTTTTTTTTTTTTTTCAAAAGTTTTGGCTAGAGTGGGGAAAGGATTTTTGTTTTTTTTGCCGGGCGTCTCCCCTCTGTTTACACCATGTTCCCAAAAAGGAGGGGTAAATGGATAACTTCCATTGGTGATGCCTTTTCCAAGGACAACTAAGTAGGGAATTCTCCTCATATTGGGAGGTTTACTCCTGTTGTCTTTTTTTTTTTTAAAGGAAGTGGGGAGAAATGTCCCTATTGGTACACAAATGGCAAAAAAAATATGCATTAGGGGTTTTTACCCTTTCCTACCTTGTTCAAATCTAAAAAAAAGTGTGGGCTATAGATGCACAGAATAACAGATGCTTGTTTTCATTTTCTTGCATTTGTCTTAAAGTGGTTGTAAACCCTTTAAATATACCCAGTGAAGTAATGGTCCTCAGTTGATAGAGATGAAACACAGCCTCCTACATAAGTTGTATATGTCTATAGTCTTCTCATCTCTACATCCATTCAAAGTGCTGAAATTATAAACTTGTCTGAGAGTTCAGAAAAAGTGGGCGGAGAGCTGAGGTTACACTCTGCAGAGCTCACTAAGGAGAGCTCTAAAAGCTGATTGGAGGGAAGAGACCCCCCCCCCCCCCTTTCACACAGGAACAGAGCTGAGGCTGTTGATCAGCTGGAGGTCCTTCCCCGTTGCCATTTTTTTTTTTTTTTTTTTTTGCATCAGTATACAGCACGCCATGATCTCGCTTCATCAAATTGTGGCTAACTTTGCGCCCTTGTTACCTTAGTTCCTTCTTCTTATCGCCACCATTTTGCCTGTTGGCAGTGCTATTTTCACATCACATGCAAACCTTTTTAACATTTTCCTCTGTATAATTCTTTGTTTATTTTATTAAGGTTTCAGAGAAGAAGTATATTACAAAAAGTGTGCTACCCATTCCATTTTCGTATCTATCCCCAACCCCCCCCCTAAACCCGCTCCCTCCCTCCCCTCTCTCTCTCTCCATCTCTCCCCCGCGCTCCCCCCCTCATTTCCCCTCGGATCCACTCATTCTGAGATATTCCCTTGTTTTCTTAAACTCCAGCCATTTTCCCCACTTACTGAAGTAAGTTTCCACTTGGTCCCCTCTTCTAGATATTGATTCCTCCATTGATCTTACCCACTCTATTTTGCCTAACCATTCCCTCATAGATGGGGGTTCGGGGGTGCCCCATTTCTTTGGGATCAGGCTTTTTGCTGCAATCAATAAGTGAGGGATCAATGAGTTTTTATATTCCCCCAGTGTTTTGTCAGTATCGTGAAACAGGCATGTCCATGGTTCCTTTTTTACCTCTTCCCCTGTTATTCGGAGAATATTTTCTATAATTTTCTCCCAGTATGGGCCAATCTTTCCACACTCCCACCATATGTGTGCAAAGGTTCCCACCTTATCGCAGCCCCGCCAACATAGTGCTGATATACCTGCTCTCCTCTTATGCGCTCTTTGTGGGACAACATACCATCTTGCCATTAATTTAAATGACATCTCTAATGACATATTGTCCCTAGATATTGTACCTGCTATCTTTAAGATCTTCTTTCTACGTTCCTTATCCCCCACGGAGCCCAACTCTTCTTCCCATTTTTTCAGGAATAGTGGTTCCCCTGGGTCCTCTTCCTCCTGTAAGATTTTATAAATTTTGGACATACTTTTTTTCTTGCAGCTCGAATCCGAGAGCATTCTCTCCATTGGTCTGAGATCTCCTGTCCCTCGGAGTGGCCGAGGCAAGGTCTGAACAAAATGTTTAATTTGTGCATATCTCCAGCTATCTAAGTTCCTACTTCCCCATCTTTGTCTTATTTCTCCTAAAGTGCAAAATCTATCCCCGTTCATCACATCTTTCAGTAAAATATCATCTTTTTTTGCCCATCTAGTGAAATAAACAAATTCCTCCTTCCCTGGTTTAAAAAAACTTGTGTCTAATAAAGAAATTAAAGGTGAGTTGTACTGCCAGTGATTTGATTCGCCCACTTTATCCCATGTTTTGAACAGATTAGTAGTTAGTGGATTAGTGCTCCTCCCCAAATCGCGAAAATCCCTTGGTATCCAGATCCTTTTTCCTAGATTAACTCCGCTTTGTGTTTTCTCTATATTTACCCACCCTTTATCCCCTTTGTCATACACCCAATCCACCACTCGTGAGATTACTGCTGCCTGATAGTATCTTCTAAAATTTGGGGCTGCTAATCCCCCTCCTACTTTCCCCCTTTCCAGAGTCGCATAAGAGATCCTGGGATTCCTACGTCCCCATATGTATTTTAAAGTTAGAGTTTTAAGTTTCGTGAAGAACTCCTGCGGAACTTTTATTGGGATCATTTGGAACATATACCGGTATGTCAATTTTGGTAAAATGAACATTTTTAACGCATTTACTCTCCCTATTAGTGACAAGGGTTTATATCTCATACTTTCAAAACATTCTTTGACCTTATTTAATATATATGTATAATTGGCCGCGTATACAGATGACAATGTGGGCGTAATTCTTACCCCCAGATAACTCAGCTCCTCCCTACACCAAATGAAGGGGAAAGAGCTCTGGAGTTCCTCTTGTTCTTTTTTAGGTACTGTTATGTTCAGAATTTCAGTTTTTGACATGTTGATCTTAAAATTTGTCAACCTCCCATATCTATAGATCTCCTTAATTATATTTGGGAGAGTCACCCTGAGTTCTGAAGCATAAAATATGTCATCTGCATACGCAGACACCTTATACTCTTCTCTGCCAATTCTCACTCCCCTTATATCTTAATTTTTCCTAATCGAGACCAACAAGGGTTCCAAGGCCAGAACAAACAGCATTGGAGACAGAGGACACCCCTGTCTGGTTCCATTATATAACTTTACTACTGGGGAAAGGTTACCGTTAATTTTTATTTTTGCCGTCGGGTGGGAGTAAAATGCTTTTATCCATCGCAATGTTTTTTCTTTTAATCCCAGATATCCTAAGGTCTCGAACATGAAGCCCCAGTCGACCCTGTCAAATGCTTTTTCAGCATCCACTGATAACAGGGCGACTGGGGATCCGCTGCTTTCCACTCCATGGATCAACATGAGGGTTTTAAGGCAGTTATCTCTACCCTCCCTTCCTATGACAAACCCCGTTTGATCGCTATGGACCCATTGGGGTAGTAATGGTTTTAGCCTTTCTGCTATCACTTTTGAAAATATCTTCACATCCGTATTCAGAAGAGAGATCGGTCTATAGCTCCCCGGGGTTGTTGGATCCTTCCCCTCCTTTAATATCAAGGTTATGTAAGCCATCAGTGCTTCTTCCCTAAGTTCTTCCCCTTCTGCGACTGCGTTCATATACTCGCATAGTTTGGGCGCCAGTATTTTTTCAAACTTTTTATAATAAAGGAGTGGGAACCCATCCGGGCCTGGACTCTTCCCGATTGCCATCCCCCTTATTGCCCGCACCACCTCGTCTACCGTTACCGGGGCGTCTAACCTCTCTAACTCATCCTCTGGAACTGTAGGGAACTCTATTCCTGTTAGATACTCGCTAGTATCTTTTTTATTCCTGCTTCTCTCCTTTCCCTGTCCTACCTTATATAACTGGCTATAATAACCATGAAAGACCGTTGCGATTTCAGGAGTGGAGTGCTTCATTTCCCCCTTTTTTATTTTTTATTTTTGATATGAAGGACACATTTCTTCTCTCCCGCACTACTCTTGCTAACCATTTCCCAGATTTATTCCCCTCCTGGTATCTTATACTCTCTGCCCAGTGGTTAACTCGCACCCTTTCCTTCTCCATAAGTCCTTCTAATTCTAGCTTCTTATCTTTTAGTTCTACTCTCTCTGGGATCCCCTTTGGTCTTGTTCGTTGCTCCAATTCCCAAATCTCCTTATTTAACTCTTGTAGCCTTTTCCCTGTTTCCTTTTTTTTCCCTGTCCCGATGCTTATTAAAATTCCTCTTATAAATGCTTTGTGGGTCTCCCATATCATACCCCTCGTAACCTCTGGGGAGTCATTTCTTATAAAGAACTCTTCCAGCTCTGTTTCGATCCTACTTCTAGTCTCTGGGTCCTGAATTAGCGCTTCATTTAATCTCCATGTCTCTCTTTTGGCCTGGTCTGTTGCTAGCTCCAGCTGTACCATAACTGGGGCATGGTCAGATAGGGAGATAGGTTTTATTACTATATCTTTGAGTGCTGGGAGCATTTGATGTTCAATCAGTACATAGTCGATTCGTGTAAATGTCCCATGCACCGATGAGTAGAAGGTATAGTCTCTGCTATTTGGATGTTTAATCCTCCAAGCGTCGGCCAACTGAAATTCTAAAAGCATAGCCTTTATCTTTTTATATCTGAGCCCCGTCCATCGGGGGGACCCCGCTGAAGAGTCCACCCGAGGGTCGATGCACATATTCAGATCCCCCGCCACTATCAGTTTACCTTTTCTGAACTCTGCCAATAAATCCAGGACCTTCCTTAGGAATTTATCTGGGTCCCTATTTGGGGCATATATGTTCGCAAAAGTGTATACTCCATCCGAGATTCTTCCCCTTATGAACAAAAATCTCCCTTCCGGGTCGGCCATTTGTTTCTCAACTTCGAACCTGACACTCATCTCGAATCCTATTGCTACCCCCCTAGCGTAGCATGTAGTAGAGTCACCATAGAACCATGTAGGGAACTTCCAGGATGTCAATCTCCCTCTAGCCTCGTGTGACATATGCGTTTCCTGCAGACAGATCACATTCGCCCCGTATAATTCTAGCTCCTTGTTTACTCTAAACTTTTTTTGGGGAGTGCTTATACCCCTCACATTGTATGTTATCAAATTCAACCTTGTCATATCTCGCTCATCCTCCTCCCCTCCCCCCACCCCCCGCCCCCCGCCGGAGGTCAACGCGGGGAGCGAGAGGAGGGGGAGACGAGAGAGCGCGAGAGAGAGTACATGTCCCCTATTTGAGAGAGAGATTGCCCCCCATCCCACCCCCCCCTTCCACCCTCCCCCTTCCCGACCCCCTCCCTCCCTAACCCTCCCCCACCCCCCTCCCCCCCTCCTCCCTTCAGAGGAGTGAACAAATTCCATTTTTGTTCCTCGCATAGGTGTCCCGGTGACCCGCAGGTCACCTTTTGCCCGCCTAGCTCTCTTTGGGAGGGCCGCCTCGATCACAGCCTATCGAAGCACCCACGCCCCCTCCCCCGCCCCCACCCCCCGCTCCCCACTGATGGTGATTATACCCCGTCTCTCCCCCCCTGTCCCTGACCCTAGACCACTGCATGGCCCCACTGCTTCCGTTATTCCCCCCCCCCTCCTCCCATCCTGGAATTGATGGTGGGGGGATTTCTAGCCTATTACAAAAGTCCGTTAAGTCCTCTGGGAACCTTAATACTGCAGTGCGGCCGTCTCTCCTTCCCCTGAGACATGCTGGAAATCCCCATTGATAGGGAACATTTAATGACCTCATCAGATCTGTCAGGGGTTTAAGAAGCCTTCTTCTCCTCAGTGTTTCCCCCGCCAGATCTGAGAATATCTGTATCTCCGATTCCTGGAACATAATCTTGTCCTCCTTTCGGGCATTCCCCAGTACTAGCGCCTTTTCCTCATAGAAATGAAATCTGATTATTACATCTCTTGGTTTTTCTGTGGCTTGGGGCCGATATCCCAAGACTCGGTGTACTCTATCTATTTTTAGTATTTCATCCTCCGCTCTTCCTAGGATGGGATTAAACAGGTCCCGCATCACCTTAGGGAGATCTTCATTTTTAAATTTTTCTTCCAAACCTTTTATCCTTAAGTTTTTCCTTCTTCCGCGGTTTTCCTGATCCTCGATTTTATATAGGATTGCTCTATTTATTTTTTGGGCTGATTTTACTTGTTCGCTTAGGTCCCTCAGTTTCTGTTCATACCCATTCATTCTTTCCTCCATTTCCTCCACCCTGCCTAGTACTAGGCCAATGTCCGCCCTTATCCCAGCTATATCGGATTTAAGTGAAGTTTCTACTTTAGACAATGCCTCTGTAAATATCTCTTTCAGCATGCCCAGGGTCGCTTGTGGCTCCGCCAGCACTGGGTCTCCTTCTATATCAAATTGAGTTTCAGGTTGAGTTTCGGGTTGGGGAGGGGCCTCTCCTTTTCTCCCCGATTCTTCCCTTCTTTTAACCTTGTCATCTTCTCGGGAGCTAACCCCCCCCCCATCCTAGTGCGAGTTGGGCATAAGTCCTTAGGTTTTTCCGCTCCCCGCCCCTCTCCCGTCTCCATAGTTTTGCTGATGCCCGCGCCTGATTTTCTTAATGTCTTCTGGCTGGGGGTTTCCTGGCTGTTTTCCATCGTACTTGTCTCCCCCACCAGATATCGTTGTATCCCCCCAGGACTAGTAGGTCCCGCCCCTCCCCTTTTGTTCGTTTTCCCCCGCATACTCCTTTTGTAGTGGGTCAGCTCCAGAGACTCAAGACCTTTTCCAGGGCTAAGGTC
Source organism: Lithobates pipiens (assembly GCF_037356315.1). NCBI lineage: Eukaryota > Metazoa > Chordata > Amphibia > Anura > Ranidae > Lithobates > Lithobates pipiens. The sequence continues at coordinate 250,810,469 of NW_027507903.1, read as the reverse complement.
CTTTTCCTTTTCCTATAACTCTTTGTGGGGTACAGGTTGCTTACATCACTTTCTAGGAGCGGGGCACTACTATCAATTAGGGAAGGGTGCTGAAGAGAATTATTTTGCATGGAAGTTTTTCCTTTCTTCCCCTTCCCCGTTCCTTCTTTCGCGAAGTAGGGCAGCGCACAATGGTGTAGTTCTTCCCCCTTATGCCAGTCTGCCAACGGGCGACAGCAGATGCTGTTGACGAGCAGTGGGCTTCCCTTTTAGTCCCTTTTAGTCATAGGTATACGCCGTAGTTCAATTCCTGCGTCAATACCTGCATTTGCCACCTGTGTCTACCTGCCGGTCCAATGTCGAATAGGCAAAGGGGCAGATAGTCGCAAGCGAGCGCTAACCGGCCTCACTACTTTGTGCCTCTGTGTGAGAAATGTATGTAAAAGAGAGAAAACTCCACACTGCATGGCTGTTTGTCTGCCCTTCATATATCCATCCACCTCACACAACTTCTCGTCCTACAGGGTTTATATCCAACTGATCAGGCAAGATTAATACCAATCCGGTGGTCTGGTAGTGAGCGTCACACTGATAGCATTCATTAGGAGGGTTATAACTATTCGCCTTATCACTTTAAAAAAGAGCCGTTTCATCAATACTTTCAGTCAGCTTCAGTGAGCCGCGATACACAAGAGATCAACCGTCCATCCCCCCTTCTTTCATCCACATTACTTGCTCACCTCACCGCTGCTCCTCTGCTCTGTCACTGTTATCTGATCCGTGACCTTACCTACGCGTGAGGGGGTAGAGATGTCCGTGGAGTCAGGTCGGCTCAGTGGAGAGGGGGGGGGGGGGCGCAGGGCTCCGCACATTGCTGCCGTCCTACCGCTGTGTCCCTGCTTCACAGGGAAACGCTCACTCTGCCCGCTCTCTCTGTTGCCATTTTTAATTGAGACAAGTACACATTATAGAGGGATATGCTTTGTTCATATTTCATGTCTGAGGCTTACAACCACTTTAAATATTCTAGTTAGAATCTGGTTGTTTGCTGTGGACAGTGACGTCACTGTTTATACGACATAGCTATTGAATTCTGATGACTTTGTGTGTCCAGTACATTCATACAGACGTGCACAGTGCTCAATGCTGGTGTCTGGCAATGCTGGTGTCTCAGGTTCCATTCCCACTGGGACCCTGTTTGTTGGAGTTTGTATTTTTTCCCCCATTTGTGTAAGTTTGCTCAGGGAGCTTTGGTTTGCCCCTACAAACCTAATGGCCTAAGCTAAACCTTAATTTTGCTTATGTAAATGCAATAGGGATGTTAACATCTTGACTATATCTGCTGCTGTGAGCTGTATATATAAATAAAATAAACAGCAGAGTATAAAACTGACAGTTATATGGATGGTCCACTCTATTTTTGAGTTGACATCCCTTCATTGCTAGGTATGCAGTGTTCACTTTGTTCTGCTTTATTTCTGTATTTTGAGACTTGGTATTATCGTGGCATGTCCAACAAATCAAATAATTGTGCACAACATAATGATATGAACCAATATACTAGTTTTCAGAATTTCACTCGTAAGTAATTGGATTGGATGGAATTTGATGGCCGGTGTTGACGTTTATTGTGCTCTATAGACTAATCTTGGGCTGTATTTTGTGATGGCTATATCAATCTTATATAATCACCCTGCACAGACTGTTGCACATAAATTGGAGACAGGGGTTTGACAGGATACCATCTGGATAAATGTTCACTGGAACATGGATGTGAGTCTTTTGAAGTCTGCTATTTTCAGAATGTGCTCACTGTTGCAGAGGACAATGCTGTTTAGTCTGTAAACAATGCAGCACTGTTTGTTATCGCCTTGATTTCTCAACCTCGCTGCCCACTCATAAAAAGGAAAGTGCAACATGAAAGTGTTTTTGAGTACGGCTTTGTGCGTGGATATTCAGTTACAAATAATAAAATGGCAGTTGTGCTGGCCTGTTAGTACTAAAGTCTAAAATTCACTATGCTTGGGTTAATTTGAATGCCAAACCTGTCACATTGTAATTTGTTTGATCCGCTATAGATATTACCTGAGCCCCAGCACCATTATTATAAATTGTTAGCTCATACAGTAGGACGTTTTGTAGTTTTAAAATATTCTTTGTAATATCAAAGCCGCCTATCAAAAGTACAGTGACCACATGGGACCTGAACAAGGTCAGTGGAGTGAGTCTGTTATATTCAGACATTAAACTTGTGTATGGGGAGTATTGCTCCCCTGTTTTTCCCTTTTTTATGACTGTTAAAGCCAGATGAGCCCCATGCATTGTTAACACACTGGAATTAGGGGCACTTTGCAAACCCCCACAGAAGGTAGGTTGCAAAAACAGCCCCCACCTGACGCTACACAATCTTCCTCTTGTTGAAGGAGACTGACTAAAGTTTAAAGGGGGACCTTGTGCCTAAAATGCAAGATACTTTTTAATTGTGCCCTTTCCTTTGCTAAAACAGTTTTGAAATTCTAAAAAAAAAAAAAAATCCTTTAGGGGAACGATATTGAATACTATACTCCCCTTTTCCTCTGAATTCCACCCACGGCACCTAGGCTGTGATAAAGGTTTTATTCTTTCGATGAAATCCTTGTGAATGTAGAGTTGTGCTCCCAGAACTTTGCTGCGGTGTCTTCTAACAAGGCTTGGAGTACTTACTATTCCCCAGTATCTTGTTTGCAGAATAATGACATCACTCCCTGCACCACAGAGGCAAGGTGAATATATTTAACTTTTGCCCCCCCTTAGTTTTTATTTTTACTATTCCATTTTTATCAGCATTTTACCAAGGGGGCACATTTAAAAGCGGACTATTTTGAATCCCCAGGTAGCATTCACCAAACACAAGAGAGGATTTCACAAGTAAATAACATGCATAAAATGTTAAAAGCACATATAACTTGCATATCATGTGGGAATATTCTTGTTGAAATGAAGGTGACTGTTATACAGTATACAATATTTACACTTTTTTACCTCTTGCAGTGAGGGTGAACTTGAAGCCATATCTCCTGCTTTTCTGGTGCCTGATTTACTGCTATGTTGTGAAGAGCCTGAAAAGCTTGTGTTGTGGCTAGTCTTTAATACAAATTATGCACATACACCTTCCTCCGCCTATCTTTGTAGGGACAAAACCAATTTGGAGTTTTGGGTAGCCAAAGGTTGGCAGCAAGCATTGCACCAGCGCTCGGCTTACCTTTTAGAAAACTGGTGTCATCTGCTTGATAAGCTTCATGGGTAAATCTAGTATTAAATTTTTAAAAACCAATACTTTAATTTTTTTAATTAAACACATACTGTATATTAACATGTTCATTAATTGTTTTAGAATTAAGCTTCGCTTCAAGTTACTAAAATATTTCACAGTTGGTTTTTAGATTACTGTAGAATGTTCTAGTTTTACATACAGAAAAATACCTGAGCCACTAACTATATTGAACAAAGAATTGTGCCCTGGGGCGAGAGAATAGTTTATAAGGTTAGGGTCACATACAGTTCAAACACTTATACTGGTAAGGGATGTCAAAGAAGCTGAAAGCAAATCTGTCACATATAAGGCAAGATTATAGTGTTGTAAAGCAGGCTGAGACTGTGCACAAATCATTTTTGCTTGTTAAATTCATGCTGCCATATGTTAGTTTTAGGCAGACTTCCGCTTTAAAGACACTTCCAACCCTCACCCTCCTTGATTCCCTCCCATTCATTTTACATTCAATACACTTTTGTTTACAATGTAATGATTATTAAGACAGTGACACTATAATCTAATTTGCACGAAAAACAAAGAAAACAAAGTGCCAATACAGAGAGGCAAACGACACTTTAGAGAATCTGGTATGTTCAGCGGATATTAAAAAAAAAAGGGGGGGGGGGGTCACTATTGGCAGCATAACAATAACCACCCTTGCATTTTAACATGCACTCGAGTACACACACAGACGCTTGCACAAAAGTTCTGGGGGGTGGGTGGCAGCTTTGGATAAACTGTGGCCACGGCAGCAAATTTTTATTTTTTACTATTGGGCTGTTAATTTTTATTTTTTTATTACAAATTCAGCTTTCTATCACATTGCATGCAAGCAGCATAGAAGATAGTGATAGTTATTAAGCATGGGCATTCACTTTATCTGTTAAAAAAAAAAAAAAAAAAAAAAAAAATGGGCACTCACAAGGCCAATTTAGTTGCTCATGGTAATAAAATCCACCTGGCCATTTTATACTTCACATAAAAGAAAACATGCATGCTGTAACCACCAGGAGGGTTCCTTGTGTGCTTTATATTCTGTCATTATTGTATTTGTCTTAAGCCTCATACACACAATTGGACTTTGTACAAACTTTCCTGTGGATTTTTGTACAAAGGGCATCGGCCGTGAACTTGTATTGCATACACACGGCAGGACTTTTTCAGCCAACGTTCACCAAATCATGTGTTTTTTCTGCTCTTTACCACGACCTTTGGTCCACTTCTGTATTGTTGTCTGATCTTTTACATTAGTTCCGAGCATGCTTGTTTGTAGTTTGTACTAAAGTCCTATGGTTTTCTGTACACACGATCGGACTTTGCTCCATCTGACTTTTGTTGCCGGGAAAGTTAGTCTGTTTGCACAGCCAACAAAAGTCCTATGAAAACCGAAAAAGTTTGCCCGATGGTGCGTACACATAGTCGGATGTTGCCTTAAAACAGCTAATTTGCATGTTTGTTGTCAAAAAATCTGATTGTGTGTATGGGCCTTTACTGTAATGTTCTGTGTAGTTGGCACCTTTTAGTTTTATTTCATAAAATCAGCATTTGGAAAGAAAACATGCACAAATAAAGGTAGTTGTGCAAATACCAGTAAACTTGTCACAGATATGGGCAATACATGTAAATATACACTTTTATTGCCTGTGTAGAATATTGCATCATACCAGTCACTGGATGTGAATGCTGATTTTCCTTTTCTCAGGCTTTTAAACCTTTATTTTCACCTGGTGAACAACTTCCGGTGCAAGGGTAAAAATGCTCACTCACTATACTGTGATCTGTGATAGAGCAGCATTGCCACCCTAGTAAAGAAATTGTTAGGCCTACAGAACACATTCTATTCTCCATTTTATATTGAGGGTTTGTGCTTTTTAGCTCAGGCGTAACTCGGGGAGGGCTGATATGGGCGCAGTGTTGTCAGCTCGCTACAGGAAGTTAGGCACTCACAATATTTTCTGCTATGATCAACAGGTATGGTTCTCAAAGCATAGGAGTTGCCCTGACAAATTGGAAAAACTAAGTGCCCCTTGGCTCAATACCCTGGACTTAATAACCAATAGGATCCTTTAAACTACCTAGTTAAACTGTGAATGTTCCTAGATTTCTCTGTTATTACTTTCTGTAACTAGCTGGGAATTATAATACTTGCTATGTGGTATTATACTTTGTAATTGCATCATAGAAAAGCATGTATCTTGTACTCCTTAAACTGTTTTGGTAATGTTTGCATGTGAATGCTGTTTGCTCTGGAAGTGTATTATTTCTGTTCTCAATAAACTCTATTTAATCTATAAATAAAAAAACAAGTGCGAGGATTACAGCTTTTATGATGGAGCAAAATGGGTGGGCATAGTCAACGCTATATGTGGGCGCAGAGGACTGACGTTCTCAACAATTAGAGCAGCCATCATTCTTGGTGTTGATTAAAAGGGAAATCGCTAAACTTCAGCTTAGTCTCCTGCTCTGCCCCACTGGCATCTACCCAAAATTTAACAAATCTTTGGAATGAATTAACTTTAAAAAAAAAAAAAAAATGTTTTTGGTACGCCACTAAAATTTTACGTTTTTACCAACCAGTATTTTGTATGCAAACCCTTCTTGTAACTTTGCTTGCAGAGTGTGAGCCAATTGAAGCCATAGCCAAATTTGATTATATTGGAAGATCTGCACGGGAACTGTCCTTTAAAAAGGGTGCATCACTACTTTTGTATCACCGCGCTTCTGACGATTGGTGGGAAGGAAGACACAATGGAATTGACGGCCTGGTGCCCCACCAGTACATTGTGGTACAGGATATGTAAGTCTTTTGAGGCAAGCTCAAAATGACAAATGTCGCACAGATTTCTAATGGACTAATGCTATTTTTCTTACTGTTTAGGGATGATACATTTTCTGATTCTTTAAGCCAAAAGGCAGATAGTGAAGCTAGCAGTGGGCCAGTAACTGAAGACAAATCGTCAATCAAGGATATCAATTCACCAACGGACAGACATCCTGATTTATATTCAGGAAGGTAAGAGCCGCCACTCCAAATATTTCTGAAAAAGTCATCTATACAAGTATGTGTCCACATTCTTAAACCAGCTAGAAATATAACTGGAAGATGACTGTTTGCTATTAAGTGTTTCCCAAAGTACCAGCATAATGGAGACCAAAAAGAAGAAATGAAAATCACATAACACATCAGTGGGGTTCAGGAGCAGAGAGACCTATTTAACAGGTAAGGGCCTTACACACGGGCTGAATATTGGGCAGGATCATTCAACAGAAACCGGACGATATTTGACCCGTGTGTACAGCAGCCAGTCCAACAGAAGCCGGCCATTCGGCTTGACTGAAAAAGGTCTGCCGATCGACATCTGATTGGTGCTCTCAGCCACTGACCCCTGTTTTGAGGGGGGGGGGGACAGTCCCCCTGTCAGAACACAATAGCTCACCTGGGAGATCACTGTACTAACTTTGCATAGTACAGCAGCCTCTCCTGAGCTCTTCAGTTTTCTTTTCATTCAACCCACTGGGTTGCAAAAAAAAAAATCAAGTTTGTACCAGGCTTAAAGAGGAAGTGCCCTTTCTAAAGGGTGCATGCGCGATGTCATCAGCGCTCAGCTTTTTAGTAAATATCTCCTAAACCATGGAGGTTTAGGAGATATTTCAAGCACCTACAGGTAAGCCTTAATATAGGCTTACCTGTAGGTAAAAGTGGTTGTACAGGGTGTACAAACACTTTAAGTAAATCTAGATGGGCATAAAGTTCATCAGCTAGTTGTAGCAGCAAAACGTTTGGTGCTACAGTTAGCTGCTGAGTTTTATGTCAATCAATACAACAGTCCCTATATTAAGTAATATATTTACTACAAAATGCACTGTTTCCTGTGTTAAAAACCGATGAAGGGTGCAGGTGTAGTCCCTAAATGGATTTGGCTTTATCTGATTTTGCTATTGGACTTTATGAACTTATAATATCACAGTAATGCACTTGAGTTCTAGATTTAATTATTCAAAGCTTTTATTGCTGTCTTTGTTTTTTCTGTGGACCTAAAACTGTGACTGGCATACTCTAGAGTTCTCTCTGATGGGATGCCAAAGTAAGCCATAGCGTTAAAGTAACTATACCCCCCACTGTATTTGCGTACACTTACTGGTTTTGCTCCCGTGAGATATTCACTGTGTGGTCTGGTGGAGGCCAAAGGCATTTTCAAGCTGGTTTCTATTTTTTCCACATATGCACAATGCTAATTTTCATTCATTAAAATGTTTTCAATAGTACATGGCCTTTCCATAGGGATTAATGGATATTGCAGCATGCATTCGTGGAAGAAATAGATCCCTGATGTGAGACTTGTGGATATGAGGCTGTATGACTCCCAGCAAAGGTTTGGTGGGGGGGGGGGGGTACTTTTAAGGTATGCAGCTACTAAAAGTACAGTCATAATTTGGAAGTCTGATAATTACTGTGTTTATGGGGCAATCATATTTTGCATACTTACCCTAGTTGTAGTGTTTAGCATAGGACTTTCCTGATGAGCAAATTGTTTTGAAAGAACTATAGGAAATTTGCTGAATCCATACATTTGAGAAAAAAAAGCTTTTCAAAAAACTTTTATCTAAAACCATATATTTTATATATTTTTTGTGGAAGACCAAGACGGAGAACTGATCCACCACCTCCCTCTCGGCGCTCAGGAGGGAATAGTGATAGCCACTGTCCAGTTCACCCACCACAGCCCCTTAACACTTCAATGGAAATCGGATCTTCCAATATTTCAAGCCATTGTAGCCCACGTGCCCTCCTACAGAATCGTAATCTCAATACTGACAGTCCAGAACGTAGACGGAAACCAGGTCATGGAAGTCTCACCAATATCAGCAGACATGATTCCCTGAAAAAGATAAACAGCCCTCCAATACGAAGGTCTACATCATCTGGACAGTACACAAACTTTAATGACCACAAGCCTCTTGACCCGGAGAGTATTGCTCAGGTATGTAAAGGGAATTAAAGCTGATGTCGCTAACAAAAATCTGTGCTTGTTGCTGTTTCTGCTATGATGTTGCGTACCAATGCAGCTGTTGGGAACAATCGGGCCTCTTTCACACTGGGGCGTCGGTGGTGAAGGCGCTTTATTTAGCAGCACTTTACAATTTTTTGCGAGGGTTTTCGACCGGTAACGGGGCGCTTTTAACCCCCACTAGCTGCCGGAAAAGGGTTAAAACGACCCACTGCGCTTTGGCGGCGGTTCGGCACCAGTGCCCATTAATTTCAATGGGCAGGAGCAGTGTATACACTGCTCCTTCCCTGCTCCAATGATGCAGCTTGCAGGACTTTTTTTTTATAAATTTTTTTTTTTTTTTTTACTGTCCTGCAAGCGCACGGTTTCAGTGTGAGAGCCCTCAGGCTTTCACACTGGAGAGACAGGAGAGGCTCTCTGCAGGTGCTATTTTTTGCAAAGTAGCACCTGTAAAGCGCCTCATTGTGAAAGGGGTCTTATTGGAAGTTATTATGGAGAACTGAGAATACTACAGCTTTGTGAAATGTTAGGGTGCATTTTTTAATAACTGCCACAAGTTTTTGATTTGTAAAATGTTGCGATTTAGCAATAAAGCTGTGAGGGATACTGAGCATGTCACAATGTATAGCCAGTTTGCAGTGCACTCTGGAAAAGTCCTGTATGTGCTGTGCCAGTAAACCAGTTGTCAAACCTGCATTTATATGCAGTTAGAGCACATTTATAAACACATAAAATGCAGGTAATGATTATTCGGTGGTGCCATTCACACTGAGTGTTTACCTACATTCAGTTTCAGTTGGTTTAGCTACTTTAAGAGAAATAGAATTGAGTGGATCCAATAGAAAACGCAGGAAAAAAAAGGGATCAGGAGGCATGCACTGCAAAGAGGCACCCAGCATACCCGGCACACAATATTCCAGGTTGCAATATCATTACTATGCATTAACCTATTTTATCACCCTCCAGCTGGTAACTGTTACTGTACGCTTTCACTTCACAGTGCATTAACCTTTTTGTTTGGACACTTTCCTACTACTTTCCATTTACCTTTTATTTTGATCTATTCATTAAAATACATAAAACTTTGCAGTGCTTCCTCAAGTTAGTGCATGCATTCCAATCATGATAAAGTTACCATTTTGTTGTGCACTCCCCTTATGTGTACATTGTATAATGTTAGTTGCTTAACTGTATGCATTATATCAGGGCTGAACAGATCCCAGTTACCAGGGCGACAAAATAACTCTGCAAACCCCAGCATTTTGTTTGCAGTTTCATTGAATGCAGTTCCATCATCTGCCACTAGAGTGCACCGAGTAGAAATAGGATTTCCTTAAAGTGGAACTAAAGGCGGAGATACCTTGCCCAACTGTCTCTTTGGCGCTAGCATCTTCTACTGTGTCTGTTTTGAAATAAAAAGCCTGCCTGCTCACAATGAGTTACAGCAGAAATTTAGTTCCGCTTTAATCCCTCATGAAACCATAAACCTATATTGCAGACTACCAGGAACCAAACACTTGTGTATTTCAGGGATGTGTCGCTTCCAATCGGGTGCTGATCATTATATATATATATATATATATATATATATATATATATATATATATATATATATATATATATATATATATATATATATATATATATATATATATATATATATTATAATATAAATTTTATACAAACCTCCTCCCCTTGTGGACTTTTCTATATGAGAAAGCTTTACATAAACCTATAATCACAAAAGCATCATATGTGATAGACACATGTTCAAAGTACAATTTATATATTTTCAAAAATGATTTTTCCCAGAAGACAAAAAACTTCAAACGTGAGAGTTTTGTACATCGTGATACAAATCCTGTGTACAATAAAAAAAAGTTCCATCCAATGGTGCAACACTAAAAAAAAAAATCTTCAAAGAATCCACTCCATGTGAACAAATTCCAGCTCCCCAATATGTTCACTCCACTATCATGAGATATAGGTGTGCCCTCATCTTCACAGATAGACCCACAACATATACAAGGTCATAGATGCCTTTTTGATTACACAGAGTACCAGGTTCATTTTACAGCATCTTCACTTATTTCTTCTTCTTTTCCTCCTCCTCCTCCCCAGCAAAGGTTAACACACTTTATTAGAGAGCTAAAAGATCCACTTTATGCTAAAAGTTTTGTTGGGGGGGGGGGGGGTGTAGAGCGTCCTGATTTCTACCCTTTGGAGGTACCATCCCTTACGTTATGCATATAAAATACAAAAGTTTTATATGGGACTTTAGATGTACCTGCTAGGGTATAATGTATAAATGCGAATTCTATGTATAAAAGGACATAACTTTTATAGATTTGGATTTTCCTCAATTAAAAATGATTTAAAAAAAAAAACTGAACAGTACTTTAAATCATTATCATTCGTTGAACACAGGACATGTGTAGATATAATACATCCATTATGAAATATCAAGAGGGATTAGTGAAGTCCATATTTAATGGCCACTTTTAAAGGTAGGCTGTTTGTCAATGACAGTTATTAGTAAATGTATATAATCGGTGGTTCCAGCACAAAATCCCACTGAGACCTGCAGGAGCCGCTGATTCCCTGTGCCATTTTTGTATGGCACTGAGACCAATAGCCACTCTCCTAGAGTGGGGTTTTAAAACGGCACTCTGGATTCAAGTGGTTAAAAATACCATAGTAATGTAAGTTAAAAGCCTCAAGATTACTTTGTGTTCCATATCCCAGAAGACTCATATATTAGTATTCTTATTGCCTGCTTGACCCTTTGTACCTTTGTGTATTGTTTGAGACCCTTCTCTGATAAGTGAGAACACATGAGTCTCCTGGGATATGGAACACGGGTCAGTTCAGCAAGAGATATAAAACCACATAGATTTTTGTGCTCACTGAGACATGTCCAATCCCACTGATTCCCAACGTTTTACTTTAATGGACAGGACTTGGAGATGACGTCCATTCTGTCGCTTTACGCTGGTCGAATTACGTTTCCAGGTCCTCACTACTAAAATAAGCAAAGGAGTGAGGTCACCCGGGTGACATCATTGACTAAATATGGTGATGTCCATATTTGTCAATGACTTTATTGATTCATGAGGTCATATTGGTCAATACTGTGCTGTCATCATCATGATCCCTTCTGTCCTGAACAAACACTTGTTTGCGGCAAATTCCTTTTATTTTAACTTCATTAGTATGATTCAAGCCATTAAAAGACTGTGAGCTACCTTGGGGTGGTGGTCTCGAGGCAGGCTTCGGACTTCATACCTCTGAATCTATCCCCAGTGGTTCAGGAGACGTGGCTGCGACTGAAGGCATGGGAATCTCTACCCCTATCATTGCTAGGGCGGATAAACCTGATAAAAATGAAAATCCTGCCCAAACTTCTCTACCTACTTCGTCAATCCCCGCAATGGATCCCTAAATCATTTTTCTCCCGACTGCATAGCCTTTTTACCTCCTTTATCTGGGGGGGCCAGTCCCCCAGGTATGGATGGTCAACGCTTACACGTCCGTCCTCCCAGGGAGGACTGGCGTGCCCTGACCTGTACAAATATTTTTTAGCCACCCAGCTGGTTACTGCGGCTTGGTGGCTCACTCCTGATAGGACGAACCCTGCCACCTTGGTTGAGGCGGCGGTGGTGAAGTCACTGGAAGCGCTGACATTTTTGCTGTATCCGTGGCCCAAAAGCCCCATACCCGTTGACCCCCTCCATGCGCACCACGTTGCGTGCATGGGGGGCAGGACTTAAACTTGAAAAATACCCTGCCAATGCCCTTTCTCCAGCTGCCCCCTTGTGGTTGAACCCCACCCTGGAGCAGTTTTACAAACTACCTGAACCCCATGCTTGGACTAAGTTTAACGTTAAAACAGCAGACCAAATAATTTCTGACCAATCGCTGGCCCCATTCCCCAAGTTGATTTCTGACCTTAACATCCCGCAGAGCTATTTTTTTAGATATATTCAACTCTCCCATGCCTTCAGATGCCAGTTCTCCGGGTCTCCCCCCCAGGTTGTCCAGTCCGCACTAGAGGACCTCCTCACGTCCAGATGTGAAAATAAGCCCACCTCGAAACTTTACTCCCATTTGATAACGACCTCCCTCCCTACCTTGGGAAAGCTCAGAGACAAATGGGTGCGCGACATTCCCACCTTTGATAATGATGATTGGGATGACATGTGGGACTTCCCTTTCAGATCCCTGGTCTCCCTGAGAGACCGGCTAATACAGTTTAAGATGGTCCACCGAGCATATTTCACCCCATATAGATTGCACAAAATGAACCCCGCCTCCCCCCCGGGGTGTTGGCGTTGTGGGACAATACCGGGGGACTTCACTCATATTTTTTGGACCTGCCCGGCCATTGTCGACTATTGGAAGGAGATACTGAGGGTCATTACACAGGTCACCTCCATATCGCTCCAGCCCTCCATAGAAATTTGCATACTGGGCCTGATAGATCATATTATTCCCACTGTGGCGCGACGCACCCTGGTTGGGCTTCTCCTTTTCTACGCCCGCAAGGCCATAGCCCTCAGCTGGCGTAAGCCAACTCCCCCTCCTCTCTCCCTGTGGAAGAAATTGGTCAACGACAGCCTGCCTCTTTACAAAGACTGCTATGCTAATAGGGGCTGCCCGCAAAAATATGACAAGGTCTGGTCCAGCTGGCTGGCTGACACCTCCACAGCCTCTGACCCGTAGCCTACTTAACAAGTTACCCTTTGCTAGTAACCGGGAAACTGCACCAGTGGAAATGTCATATGTCTGAGTAGAGTGTTGTAACCCCAAGTTGTCCTGCTGCTCATGGAGTCAGCTATCTGTGGCCAATGAGGTGCCTTAGACTCTCCGTCATATTCTGTATGTACCAAACTATCTTGTATTACAAATCTGTATACATCACGCCTGTAACTGTAGTCGTGACCAATGTATGTGTTCTTTTTTGTTTGTTAGTTTGCTTGCTGTTGTTTACTGCATAAACTTTAATAAAAAGATTTGCAAAAAAAAAGACTGTGAGCAACTAACTTTGTTGTTTTGCCTCCCAAGCAGGATATAGAGGAGACCATGAACACAGCGTTGAATGAGCTGCGTGAGCTCGAGCGACAGAGTACTGCCAAACACGCCCCAGATGTAGTGCTAGATACGCTGGAGCAAATAAAGAACTCTCCCACCTCTTCAACCTCAACAGAATCATTAAGTCCTCACCATAATGTCCTGATGAAGAACACAGAGCCGCAAATCCGACGTAGCACTAGCACATCTAGTGAAACAATGAGTACATTTAAACCTATGGTAACTCCTAGAATGGGAGTACAACTGAAACCACCAGCTTTAAGACCAAAACCTACTGTCCTACCAAAAACTAATCCCGGCCTAGGAGCAGTATCACAACCTTCACAAGGGGCAGCAGATAAGTCGTGCACAATGTGACGTTACCCTGCCAATATTTAAGTAGTAACTGGAGATGCCATGGTTTTACAGGAACATAACACCTGTGACTATTCTAAGACTTTTTTTGTTTTTAACTGGACGATATGTGTTTACAGCAGTAGAAACACAGATATTACTTGAAGAATTCATGCTGCACAAATTTTATAGTTTGCAACAGATCACAAATTGCTTCCCACTTATAAATTAGATTTTTCCATCTAAAGTGCATAGAGTGTGGGCATATATATATAATATATTTTTTTCCTCAGTACTCTGCGTCGAGGATTTATGAACACGGAGGCTTATTTGGTTTGTAGAGCAGCTTAGAATACCGGATAGCAGTAATGTGATAGAGCTATTAAATGACATTCCTTTGCAGCCTTACTGCCTGCTTAATAAAGAATTCTGTGGTGGATCCCAAGCAAGTACACCTCTGGACAGAGTCCAGTACTTAACCACTGTTGATGTTTTTGTAGCTGTATATCTTCCCTATAACAGTGAGACTAACCTGTTAATGTGTACAGTATGCACTGCATGTGGTTCTTATTCTAGGTATATGTGGAATAATCTCTATGTATAGAGATGGCTATATACAGAAGAAACATTTTGCACACGCACTCTGCAGATGTGATGAACAATGTACTGCTGTACAGAAATACTTCTGTGCTTGGCTGGATTGCTCATTAGGAAACCATTAGCTAAAGGCATGTGTCTGCAGGTGCCATTAAGCTATAGGGTGTCTAGTAATCAGCTGTAGTGGAGCTGTTAGAATATAGAGAGACAGTGTTGTTTTTTTTTCCCCCCCATAATCTTGTATTTCTTATTGGTGGGGGGAGGGGGGGCATTAAGCTGTGCAATAGTGCACTCAGAGTTGTGAAATAACACTAATACTTGGTATAAATACAAAATGGTGCCTGAGGAGGTTACATCCTCCTTCTCCCCTTCCGACTGCTCACACGATCCAGTTAGCCACTTGCCAAAGCTAGAAGTTCTTAACCACTTCACAGACTAGCTGAGTCCTGAGCAATAACTACAGCAGATATATTTGGATATGTTTATATATAAAATTAGCACAGTATTAATATCCGTTCCATTAGAGATGGTGGTTGGGTGTCCCAGATGTAATATCTTTATTTAACAGTTTACTTGCATCTCATAGTGATGCAATGTTTTTTTTATTATTATCTGCCTGTTAATCTACTAATATTGTATGGGTTATGTTTTTCTTGATTTACATGAGAAAACATAGTAGCAGATATTACTTTTCTATCCAAATGTACAAACTGCACAATCTAGGTAACATTGTAGTGTAGCTTAGGTCTAAAATGTCAACAAATGCAGGTACTATCATATTCCTTAATTATATATTTTTTCTTTAATCATTTAGTTGTATATATGACTTGTATATTTCAAAAAGTAACAGTCGCCTCATCACGTGAGGGTTTTTGTTTTTTTATATATTTTTTTTCAGTCTGTTTCAGGTTAATCCACTTGTGATAGAATTATGATTTTAGTGTTAGTTCTTCAACTCTATAAATGAGAAGACATTGGCCCAGATAAGTGGTAGAGGCAGTAGACTTTCATGGCTATTCATCCGGGATTGAACTTGCAAACTAGCTATAAACCGCTCAAAGTATTTTCAATCTCGTGGATGAAGTCTTTTTTAGAACTAGATCTGGGAGAATTATTTTAAGATGTGAGCATTGCTCCCATCTTTTAAAGGTGGGGCAGGTAATATTAACACCTTTTTAGAATGTCTTTTTAATGCAGAGCATTAACATTCCTGTACTAGTACACTACTGTTACCAATAAAAATAGACCCACTGGCACTATGTGTCCACTATGCGGAGGGCCATCATTGTGTACAAGTGCTATACCTCTTTACTGCAGCCTGTAACTGAAGCTGAGCCCAGGAGCTTGGCTGCTCTAGATACAGCTGTGTCCTCACATGAATATAGATGACACTAGCAACTCACAGGAACAAACTGGAACTCACTACTGTTCAAACACAGGACTAGCCTGGTACTGTTTTTTTTTGTTTTGTTTTTTTTGTTTTTTTCAGTCATTGTGACATCATGAGTTAAATACATGTCTTTAAACAGTTGGAATCGTGTATATTTCTTAATAGATTTAGTGTAGTACAAAAATATATTAGGAACAATGCATCTGAGTGTACTGCCAGTTACATGTGTAGTTTGATGGTTCTAGGTATTTCCAGTACTGTAGGTGGTTGTGTATGACAGGCCAGTCACATGGTCAGCGTGGCCTTTATGGAGTTATTCTCACTACCGGAATATCTCCTACACAGCCAGCTGTCTGTATTGTCTGTTTAATACAGCTAGCATTTTTTTTTTACCGTTATTTAATTTTATGTCAGTGTACATCTGTAGTATGTACATGTGAAAGTGCCTTTAAACATTTAGAGGACCTTCAACTTTTTACTCCACTTATTACATTTCCATAGCATTCAAATCCATTCTCATTGTGAATTCTCATTGTGAATTTCATCAAAAAAGAATTTACTGTTAAACTGTTGTGATTATGCACTTTTATGTACAGTACTATACATTTTGGCATGTGCCATTTACAGGCTTCATCATCCACCCAGGTTTGTTCCTTCATAGGTTTTCTTTATAATAAAGAATACAGTCCTGTCAATCATTTGTCTGATTTTTTTTTTTTTTTTTTTTTTTTTTTTATAACAGCTGTCTTGTATTGTGAATTTGGAACATATGATCAATTATTGCTATGTGTTCTAAAGGAAATTGTGGAATGTTTAAAAGAGAACCACATCTTTTGTTTTGTAATTGATTTTGGACTAAAAGATGACTGACTTGGGATCAGAACTTATAAGATGGGTCTGGCATTCTGCACAGATCTGCTTTTTATACACTTTTTGTCATCCTGGTATGCAATTTTTTTTCTTTTCTTTTTCTGTAAATAATAAACCTAGTGGAAAAGGGGGAACTCAAATAGTTACTAAATTGTTTCCAGCAACAGAGGTGTTTTCTGATCATCAGCAACCCAGGTCTCGCTATGAGTGTACAGGAAAGGCTAGAATGTCTGGGTAACTCTATCAAAATTTCCAAGATGTCAACAGTTTCTGATCCCAAAGAAATCATCTTTAGGTTATGCTATCTAGTTGGTGTTCCATCAAAATACAAGTTTAAAGTTTTGAATGGTGTTCTTTAATTAACCAATTTAGTTTCAACTTAATAAAGCAAGTATATTCTCAGGTTATGATAATGTGTCAACTTCTTTACAATCATGCTGACAGTACATATGTACATTTATTATAGTTTATTTACAGCTACCATCTATGAATTGCATCTCAGAGTGGCATTAAGAGAGTTAAGGCATCCTTTTGATATTGAGGTCATATATCTGGCGTGAGTGGAAGTGTAGGTGTGATATGCAACTGATTGTCAGAATGCAGAATGAATGTGAAATCATGGCATGTGCGGGGGTTATAGAAGATAAAGTTGCACACTAAAAGCATATTCCATAAAAAGACATAATGTTCACTGTATAAATGCGTATGACTCATGTTGGAACAAAGCCTGCATCAGCTGTTCATAGAGTCAGACTTAATGTAGCTCAGCACCAGCTGTGATGTTTCTTTATCATCTTATACATCGGGAAAGAAGCTGCATTCAGGGGGAAACTTTCTGTCCCACTGGCAAGGAGATGTTACTGGGCAGAGTACTACTCTGATGACAAGATGACCGTTGTCGTGTCCACTAAAATTTGATTTGCTAAAGGCCCAGACCCTCCAGGTTTCAGAACCAGTGATCATGATTATCATACAGGATTTACATAATGCCAACGGTTTGCGTAGCACTTTACAACATGACAGTACAGTTACAATGCAATTCAATACAGTAGGAATCAGAGGACCTGGACAGCTTTTTTTTTTTTTTTTTTTTTTTTTTTTTTCCTCAACAAAAGTAGTGTTACAAAATTCAGCGGAGGGTCACATGGTGCATTTTCTTTCTTTTTTTTTTTACTCTCTATGAACCGGAGAAAAATGGTCAACTTTGCAAGTTTAATCACAGGGCAATCAAGAATAACCGAAGGATATCTTATATCGCTGAGACCGCAAAAAGTAGTACCCGATAGCTCTAAAATCTTGAGTCAAACTAAGTTACATAAAACATCATGCATTCCTTTATAATTGGATTTTGCAAAGATACAGGATAACTATTTGAAAAAAAAATCCCACGGAATACTTGTAGATTTTAAATAATTATACTTTTTCACTTATCCAAACATACTAGGATTATTTGTGAAAGGGTCATTGGCATTATATCTCCTCATTTGTATCGTGTTCAATTTAAAGCAGTGGTCTCCAAACTGCGGCCCAAGGGCCTGATGCTGCCCTTTGCTTGCCTTTATCTGGCCCTTGGGGTACTATTCCATCCAATGACACGAACAATGGGGCATAAATTCTGTCCCTGACGCCAACAATGGGGCACTGTTCCTCCCACTGACAGCATCAAAAAGGCACAATTCCTCTCACTGATACCAATGATGGTGCACAATTCCTTACATTAACACCATTGATGGGGTATAACTCCTTCCATTGATACGAACAATGGGCCACTTTTCCTCCCACTGACACCAACAAAAGGGAAAAATTCCTCCCATTGACACCAATGATGGGGCACTATACCTCCAACTAACTCCCAACAATGGGGAACTATTCCTTCCACTGACATCAACGATGGGCCAATAGTTCTCCCACTGTCACCAAAGATAGGGCATTGTTGAATCCCACTGGATGCTAGGACATTTTCTACTGACCTAAAGTCTAAAGAACAGTAAACTGGCCCTTTGTTTAGAAAGTCTGGAGACCTGATTTAAAGGATAGGTTAAGTTTTTGTAACATGTTACACCCATATTCAGGGCCAACCACCCCCCCCCCCCCCCATCCCCCGTTTTGACAAGCAGGGGGGAATCTTCTCTCCCCACTCCCTGTCGCATTCTAAAGAAAATGCGGCCAGGCAGGGTTCTGGCCACGTTATTCAGCGTTTTGTGAATGCGAATGCCTTTGCAGCTGTCGGCTTGTAGTTCTCCATGAACTCCCAGGGCTCTGAGCGCTGTAGGTAGTTCATTGAGCTTCCTGTCGGAGTAACTTCCTGCCCGTATCAGAGATAGTCTGCAGTACTATGGCATTACACCCACAATCTGCTGATTGTTGGTGCAATGCTTTAAAGGCTCCTAACAAAAAATAAATGCATGCATTTTTACCTGCAAAAAAGTGTTTATTTTTTTATTTAGTGTAAAGGTGAACTTATCTTGTAAGGGGCAGTAGTGTGTTGTAATTCTATGGTGCATTCAGGAAACTTCTGAGAGCCTGGGTTGGTGGGAGTTTGAGAATGAGACCATGTCTGGAGCTATCTGGGGCTGAATCGCTGACCGCTCTCTCTGCTGGGGAGGCCTAGTAGTTTCTGAACTATGAATACCCTTTATGCATGTAAAATCCCAGAGTCTGTGAAACGCTATCTTGTTTTATATGTGCTGAAGAAAACTATTTTTTGGTGGAGGATGCAGACACATTGCTGATTCTAGGAACACTGTTTAAGTTGTTGAAACTGACATTTATAGAGACAGGTTCCCCACTGCAAAGGAGAAGATATTCTGTTAGCTGGTGCAGGCCAATCAGCAGCAAATCCTGGCTAACCAAAGACAGACTCAAAAGGTATAAGGACCAGCAAGAGAATACCTGCTTGGTGTTGGCCCAGCTTGTTGCGCAGCAAGATTCAAAGTAAGCACAGCTGACTGCCAGGGGGTGGTGCAGCAGCTCTCAAGAATGTTGGCAAGCAGCTGTTACCACCTCTAGTACCCGGGAAACTGAGGGCCAACCACTACCCGCAAAACTGACTCCAAACTGATCTCCAGCCTCACCATGTTTGAGAGGGGACCCCAAGAACAATGGGCACACCTCATGTTCCCTTTTCTCACTGGAGATCCCCACCCGGTGAAGCAGAGGTTTTGGCCCACCTTGGGATGGCTACTTCTGTCCTAGCACAAAGAGTGCATAGCTGGAGTTATTAACCAGACCAGCCACCGAGGTCCTAAATGCACAACCCAGTGCAACTTGCTAATAAGTGACTAGCCCCAAAATTGTTGTTTGGGTCATGATGGACTGGTATCTGAGGTCCCCACCTGGCGATCTCCAGCGCTGGGTCAGCCATTGAGACCCTAAATGGCAAACCAGTTAGTGAGCTTGTAAAAAGATCAAAGATGTACTTTGACCTGTCACTCAGAGACCCTATTTCTTTACATGCATCAGTCTCCTATAGCTTCCAAGAAAATAGCCCTGTGAATCCCAGAACCAGTACCCATGATGGCAGAAATGTCTTCTTCAGCTTCCCCCCCCCCCCCCCCCACCAAGAAGAGGAAAAAAATCCAGCACAAATCTTCTCCCATCCCTCACTCCCCCTTCTAGCACACCTCAGCAGAAGTCCTCTACCCAGATCCCACACAGACACAAAATCCTCCTAGTACAAATCCTCTTCCCCTCCAAATACTGCCATCCCAAATCCTCCCCCTCCAATCCACTCTTCTAGCACAAATCCTCTTCTCCCTACAAATCCCCCACACATACCTCCTAGCAGAGATATTCTTGCCCTCCAAATCCTCCTCCCCAAAATCCTGCCTTCTAGCACAAATTATTTCAGATCTGCAAGCTCTTCCAAATGTCATTGGAGAATATTCTGCCCAAACTATAGATCCATGTAAAACCGTATTGCATCCCAGAGGCTCATAAAATGACTGTCTCACAAGAAGTTCGGAAAATGCTAGAACTAGATTTAATTAAACAGAAAATGATCAAGCCTAATTCTGTTAATACCAAAGCCCAACAGCATGCTATAATTCTGCAATGACTTTGTAATACTAAATTAAGTGTCAAATTCTTACACTTAAACCAATTGTTATTTTATGTGAAAGCTTGCTATAAATATACAAGGGTGTATAGCAGTGTGCAATGGGTTAATTCTGAGTTTTCTAATGCCTTTAGCATTTGTTGTGTTCTACATATATGTAAGCTATATGGATTTGAGCACAGACATATCTTTAATTCTTTTGCATAGCGCATGTCAGTGACAAGAGTGTGGCTCCCCTCCAACTTTGTCTGCTCCATATTGGAACTATACAGTTGTGCTCATAATTTTACATACACTGGCAGAATTTTTGGATTTCTAGGCCATATTTCAGAGAATATGACTGATAAAACAAACCTTTCTTTCACTCATGGTTAATGTTCTCTAATCAAGAAGTGGAAAATGAGGGGTTCTGTTGAAACCAAACCACGATCAGGTAG
>NW_027507903.1:250614414-250784414 GCF_037356315.1 Lithobates pipiens | reverse complement strand
TGCACAACACAGCCACACCCCCCACAGTTAGCAACATGCCCCTAGGACACACTTAACCCCTACACTGCCACCTCCTGGTTAATCCCTTCACTGCCAGTGTCATTTACACAGGAATCAGTGCATTTGTATAGCACTGATTGCTGTATAAATGACAATGGTCCCAAAAATGTGTCAAAAATGTCCGACGTGTCTGCCATAATGTCAGTCACAATAAAAATCGCAGATCGCCGCCATTTAAAAAAAAATATATATATATTAATAAAAATGCCATAAAACTATCCCCTATTTTGTAAACGCTATAACTTTTGCGCAAACCAATCAATAATCGCTTATTGTGACTTTTTTTTTTTTTTTTTTTTACCAAAAATATGTAGAAGAATATGTATCGGCCTAAACTGAGTAAAAAAAAAAAATTTTGAATGTATTTTTGGGGGATATTTATTATAGTAAAAAATAATGGGTTTTTTTTCAAAATTGTCGCTCTTTTTTTGTTTATGGCGCAAAAAATAAAAACCGCAGGGGTGATCAAATACCACCAAAAGAAAGCTCTATTTGTGGGAAAAAAAAGATGTCAATTTTGTTTGGGAGCCACGTCGCATAACTGCGCAATTGTCAGTTAAAGCGACGCAGTGCCGAATCGCAAAAAGTGCTCTGGTCAGGAAGGGGGTAAATTCTTCTGGGGCTGAAGTGGTTAAATTGATTATAAAGTCTTGTTTAAAAAAAATTATAAAAATAACAGATGTATTATACTTATCTGCTCTGTGCAGTGGATTTGCACAGAGCAGCCCCGAACCTCCTCTTCTCGGGTCCCTCTCCTCTGCTGCTGGCCCCTCACTCCTGTCGAGTGCCCCCCACAGCAAGCAGCACCCGAGCTGAGCTGCAAATCCGTGTGTCCATTCCCCCTTTCTTCTGATTGGCTAACTGACTTTGATAGCCACAGTAGTCAATGGTGCCGCTGCTGTGTCTCAGCCAATCAGGAGGGGCCATTCGGGAAGCACAGAGCCACTGCCAGTTTCTCTCTTAGTTGGAACGGTGGCGCCTGCACCAACGGCTTTGGGGAGTCACCATCACGGGCTCCCTGGACAGGTAAGCAGCCTTATTAAAAGTCAGCAGCTACAGTGTTTGTAGAACAAAGAACCTTTGTTCTACACATGTGGAAAGACTGAGAGTCTCCAAAGAAATACTGAGATTAATGGAGAAATAGAGAAGAGAAAAGAGATAAAAATACCAAGGTAAAATAAGAAAAAAAGAGAATAAAGAGTGTAAGGAATAGCCCTCCCTCAGACTCTGTCTCACCATTCCCTTCCCACAAGCCTACTCTGTGGATTGTAGGTAGCGTAACAAGAGGTTTCAAATCTTTTCAAACTTGGAGTATTTGTGCTGAATACTAGACAATTTTCATGTAACATTATCCACGAGAGGTTATTTTTCATTGCACCAAAGTCAATGACAGCTGACTTCCAAGCCTTTGTAATGGTAATTTTGGCCGCCCGATAAAAATTGAAGATGTAAGAGACTGGGTATATTTTTCTTTTTTTTTATAGTCTATATTTAATTCTATTTCTTTCTCTCGCTGACTTGTATGTCTTCAGATGCTCAGATAGTTTGTCTTTATATTAGGATAGATTATTTGGCTCACATTCTTTAGGAGGCTATAAATTGTTCCTGTAGTATGTTCTTTTGTTCCTTTACTCTTTTTGTCTGCCCTTTATGTATGATTCTTGTATCAGGACAAACTTTTGATGCATATTCTGGAATAGGTATTTGTATACTCCTGCAGAAGTAGCTGCTTATCTCTGCAGAGCGCCATGGAGAGTACCCGATTCATCCTTTGGTGCACTATGTATTGCATCACTTGGTTCTCTGAAGAGTTTGTTTCTACATTTAAATCTAATTTACTGCTTTTACGCTATATGCAATTTTAATAAAGTTACACAGTGAGCACTATGGATGTTTGACCATTCTTTTTGTTGAGTGCTGCTGGCCTGTGAGGCTGTTTGATTCTTAACCCATCATATTCCTCATGCTGGTCTGGATCAAGTTTGGAGGCAGTTGTAAATATCAGATGTTTATATAAACTGCTTACAGACTTCCTATAATTTGAGAGCTCTTTACTACAAGTAAGCATTCTGCATGATAGGTGGTTGGGATCTCACCTGTGAAGTTGGATGCACAGGTATTCTGTTCATCTTTTATGGACACTTGCTGAGTTGTTTCATATGACTGTGGGACACTTTTGGCAATAACAGATTTTATTTAACCCTTTCTGGGAAATAAGTTCATATTGCACAATGGAACACTTTCACAACTTTGAATATTTGCACAGTGTGTGCACATAAGTCATCTTGTGGTGTTTGGTTTGCTCTTTAGGCCACATTTGTGTTGAGGTTTTGTTAAACCACATTTTGTTCATATACACGTGTTTATTTCAGTATATCTCTGAAGTTGTATCACAAATTTGATATAGCACTGCATTTAGCACATTTGTCATAGATTACATAAGTGTGAGTCACTTTTATTGGTGCTAGCTAGCTGTTGTCTAGGAATATACTATTATCTAGAAATCTACTTGCGGCGTGCGCATACACAGTTTACTGTATTTAAACTGGAAATGATTGTATTGAAATTTGAAGGTTTTTGTTGAGGAATTTTGGGTGCAAAATAGGATGAATGTCCCATTGGGATTTGTCACGGTGAAGAGATTTGAACAGAATTCTTTCAGCCTGTCTTGTGGGGGTACTGGCACAACTTGTCCCTCAGACAAGAGATGGTTCAGGGCATACTGCAAAATTAATTGTCCTTGGGCAGATTACGTTTGATTTGGGAGACGAAAACAGTAAGGGGGTAGTGTTTTCAACTCTATTTTGTAACTCTTAGGCATACTCCCAAAAGGGTCTTCAGGGTCTGGGTTCCATAGTGATGAACTACAGCCCTGGACCTGTATAGCACCCTGCAGCTGACTCCATGCAACACAAAGTGCTGAGGTGAATGCCCGTGCAGGATCCAGTGCTTGAAGCAACATTACAACACATCCCCACAAATTGGGCTCCATGTATGACTGGACAGAGGTTGCACTGATCTGGATGCACAGCTTCTATTATGGTATTCTAAGACGCTGAACAATTGATTGGAGAATGTAAAGATAAAATAATAAACTACTTAAGCGAGCTTAAGTGATCGCTCTGTAAGTGAGAATTGGTCCATCAGCTTAAGACACTAGCAAAAACCACTGAGGACTCATGAAGTGGGGTAGAATTCCAGGGGAAGTGCCCAGAAGGCGTGTCCTTTTTGTGCATCCAGAGACCATTCAAAATTATTAAATTGAATGAACGCATCGTGTCTCAACACACAAAAACACGTGTGACACTCAAGCAAGTGTGAATGGACCATCATTGTTTGATAAACCTTTGGTCTCTCTTTACAAACACAATAACATCTAATGCTAATTACTCCAACTGAAGTTGAGATATTTTTGTCTTCTCCAGGGTAGCGAGGTTAGACCATCTTCTTGACATTTTGTTATGTCAGTTGGTGCAAATGATATTTAACTTCGTGAGATATGACTGGACTAACTGAAAAAAACACAAAATTAAAGTGAGCATGACCTTGTCTAAAAAGTGCTGTTGTGCAGCCACCTTATTGTGGGTACAAATACCTATATTTATCCCCTCTTGCATCCTAGGCCCAGTTAAGGCATGTCTAAAGGACCGTTGAAGAGAATATCACACTGTTTTCCTAAACATTATATTTAATAATCATAAAAATAAAAACGAATTTACAATGCAGGGATTTCAAGAATGAATTCCTTTGCATGTGGAGACAGCCTGGTACATTTAAAGAAATAATAAATGATCCATGGACATAGTCACTTTGCTGCGTAATGTCTTGAATCTCACCTTCTTCTTTTATTATTGATGCAGCCACTACATAATTCATAAAGCTCCTGTATTTTAAACTTTATATTGTGTGCTCAAAATTATCTAGAAATAAAAATAGACCTGTACACAAACTCATAATGACTCACAAGCTTTTAATAGAATGACTAGCTTTGTGTGGTTCGTGGTGCATAACTAGATGGATGGATGCTCTAGGCCCCGGCAAGGAAAGCATATTTTTATAATGAGAAGATGTAATTGATGGATCAAAAAATAAATAAAGTATTAGAGAATGTGTGAACAGCAACCTTCACAGAAGCTTTTAATAGTATATAAAAATGTATGACTGGAGGAGCCTTGTTTGCATATAGTTTACATAGCATGTTGGCTGTGCAGACAGATTCAGAGCAGCTGTCAGATAAAAGGTGATATGGCACTCATTCATACAGTTAGGTGTCTAAGGTGGAATGATGAACAAGAGATTACATGAGGACTAGATTCTTCATGAGCCAAGGTAGAACTGTCAATCACTACCAGCATTTACAGTATAGCATAACAGAAATCCGTTGTTTCAATTGCAGCAAGTGGATAATAATTTAGAGATATATTCGTGCATCTCCTAACATAGTCATCTATGAACATTTTTAGTAAACGCAACCAAAAGGTTTTGTATATTCTGGCTACAAACATAAAAGAGCGATTATCTCATGATATTGCTATTTGTGTAGCTTCCTCTTTCAGGGTCACAGTTGTTCCAGCAATCAAATTGAATAGCATATGAAATATTTAATTTCAGCAGGGGGTATACCATGTTAGGGGTCCAGTATTGGAGTGGCTTACATCTTTTCCAAAGAATACCAGCTGTATGCTTTCCAGCAGCTCCAGTGCTTTGAGTCACTGACCTGGAGCAAACATCTTGATTAAGCTGGCCATACACTGTGAAAATTCTAGTTACTGATGAACCATTTAAAATGTGCTTCGTGGCTGGCCCTGGTGGCCCCTTCCCACCTGACACCCTTCAATTCGAAAGTAAAATTCCGACAACACTGTTACAAAACTAAATATCATAAATCACGACAGTGAAAAAATAAATGTTCATTTGACGTATAAAAAAATACATCAAAATGGTGAAGTCCATGTATAAATCGTGAACAGTGTCCTCAGTGAGTATAGGAAAGGTTCCTCTCCACCAGCATGCAGACACACAATGCACTCACCAGACTTAATTGACCCCTATTACAGGAAGTCAAATTAGGCATATGGGAAAATGTCACAGGAATGAATACAAACTACTGCTGTCATCCATTCAATATACATGCAGCTATTGTATTCAAAGCACCGGTGTTGCCATATAGAAAGGGAGAGGAAAGAATGCTCTCACTTTGCAGTACGGTAATTCAAATCATTTATTTAACCGCTTGCCAACCAGCCACCATCATTATACGGTGGCAGGTCGGCACGTTCCCGCAAGCCGTCGTAGCTATATGTCAGCTCCTTTAAGCGGGATAGCAGGCGCGCGCATGTCCCAGCGGGGGTTCCGATGACATTTATACAGTAATCAGTGCATTTTTATAGCACTGATCACTGTATAATGGTGAAAAATGTCCTATGTGTCTGCCATATTGTCGCAGTCACGATAAAAATCATAGATCGCTGCCATTACTAGTAAAAAAAAAATACTAAAAATGCGCAAACCAATCAATATACGCTTATTGCGATTTTTATTACCAAAAATATGTAAAAGAATACATATCGTCCTAAACTGAGAAAAAAATTTCACTTTTAAAAAAAAAAAGAATTTGGGATATTTATTATAGCAAAATGTACAAAATATTGTATTTTTTTCAAAATTGTCGCTCTTTGTGTTTATAGAGCAAAAAATAAAAACCGCAGAGATGATCAAATACCACCAAAAGAAAGCTCTACTTGTGGGAAAAAAAAGGAAGTCAATTTTGTTTGGATACAGCGTTGCACAACCGTGCAATTGTCCGTTAAACGACCAAAAAATGCTCTGGTCATTGAACAGCCAAATCTTCTGGGGCTGAAGTGGTTAAAAAAAAGGTTGTACTGCACTTACATCAAAGAAGACCGATCAGCAGGTATTGTATGGAAATTGTTTGTTAGTGCTCCACCTGCGTAACCCCTCAAGACGTCAGATGTAGGCTGACCAAACGGACTCAGGCTGTGTTTGCAATACGTTATTTCCACTCAGCTAGAACGCAGGTGGAGCACTAACCCGCCATTCCTATACAATATATGATGATCCCGGTCTTCTTTGATGTACATGCAATACAACCTTATTTTATATAAATTATTTAAATTACTGCACCATGAGAGCATTCTTTCCTCTCCCTCTCCATATGGCAAAACTGGAGCTTTGAATATGCTATCTATATAAATATTGGAACCTATTGGCTCCTAAATTTTTACTGTTACAAAACTGTTTCTTGTTTTACTGGTCCTAACTTGGCTATTGTGAACTTGCCATCTATGCCTAATGGTAAATCCAGCTCTGAATAAAAATGATAGATATCTGCATTGTATTTATGTAATTGCTTTCTGATGAGTATGACAACCCCCTTACTCATATTTAAACACTGACATAATTGTAGATGAAATCTTCAAGTAATCAAATCCAGCCTATTACTTGCTCCATGATCAATTTCCATCATTGTGTCATCAGACACCGTCACACCCATTATAAGTCATACATAAAACATAATACAGTCCAAGAATTAAATGTTTCCTGTGTCATATGCAATGAGTGCGGCCAGCCATATGTTGTATAATGATGCAGAGTGACAGTCCCAGAGAGAATTCATTCCTGAGCTTTTTGTTGTGAGATAAAAGGAATGAAAAATGCAAGCCTGAGCAGCAACTGCTGGGTGTACTACAGGGTGATTCAATGATCATGTCTTTTTTATACACGACCCGTAATAAGACATGATACTAATATAGTAGAGCAGTGTTCAGTTGTACAGACATTCTGTGATATTTTTAGACTTGGTTAATATAATGGAATTAACACAATATGACCATATAACTACCATCCACTATGAACTGTCAGCTTCAGACTAAATAAAAAATGACTCTCAAACCCTTAGACCCAAAGTATCCTGCATACATTACTTTCTTTTAAAATAGTGTTTTCTTTACCAACAACGGTTTTCACCATACTATGACAGTGAAAATCTCTCAAAGAGAGGGAGAGTGATTTTTCTCTTAGGCAGTTATCCCTGAAACAAGTGTCTCTGTGTCCCCATTAGAAGTTTTTCCCCTCGCTTCTTGTTCTGGGGACAGTGCTAAAATGTAGCATTTGCCCTCGATTTCCTTTTTAGTGACAATGATCACAGTACCAATAGATGGACAAAATGTTGACAGAAGATCTAACCTTACCCACTCTTTCCAAAACCAGTAAATAGTAGGTTTTGTCTATTGATGTGGTTTTGGAACTATCTACAGAAGAGCAATTTAACTCAACATTTCGAGAGATCCAGTGGGGACGGAAAGTATTCAGACCCCCTTAAATTTTTCACTCTTTCTTTTATTGCAGCCATTTGCTAAAATCATTTAAGTTCATTTTTTTGTCATTAACCCCCCTGACGGTCTTCCCGAGTCTGCCTCGGGGTGGAATTTTTGTACCATTAGCGGTAACCCCGAGCCAGACTCGGGACTGCATCGCTGGATCCAGGAGGAGGTTTACTTACCTTCTCCCTCGGATCCAGCGTTCTCTCCCCGCTGTACGAGCGAGCCATGCCTCGCTCGATCTATCACGGAGCCGATCTCCGTGCCCTGCGAGCGTTGCGACGCACGGGGACAGAGATCGGCACCAAATTCAAAAAGTGAAACGGACAGTATACATACAGTATAATGTAATCTTACAGATTACATTGCTGTATGTAAATATTTCACATCCCCGTTGTCCCTAGTGGTCTGCCCAGTGTCCTGCATGCAGTTTTATATAATAAAAACTGTTCTTTATGCCTGGAAACTGGAGATTGTCCATAGCAACCAAACTGTCATTTTACATCAAAAATGGTTTTAGACCAGCTATAAAACAGCGATAATAAATTGTAATCACTTGCAGAATTGAGTGATAGTGATTTGTGGGGAGAGCCGTCATCAAATACTGAAAAGTAATGACAGTGACAATTCTGCAACTGAGCAAATTTCAGTGTTTTTGATTTGATTACATTATTGAATAATTTTTATTATTGTTATATTATTATTTGGTACAATTATTTATAGTTATTTATTATATTATAATTTATCATTTCATTTTTCAAAATTACCCGGGATGTCTGCTAGACTCTGGTTTGGACAGATTTAAGAGTTATTCCTAAGAATTACAGGACTACAATATAAAACGCCAAATTTTCATGCAAAATAATGGTACCGCTTTTAGCACCTAAAATCCGAAATAATCGTACCGCCAGGGAGGTTAATGTACACACAGCACCCCATATTGACAGAAAAACGCACACGTTGACATTTTTGCAGATTTATTAAAAAAGAAAAATTGAAATCTCACATGGTCCTAAGTATTCAGACCCTTTGCTCAGTATTTAGTAGAAGCACCCTTTTGATCTAATACAGCCATGAGTCTTTTTGGGAAAATGTAACAAGTTTTTCACACCTGGATTTGGGGATCCTCTGCCATTCCTCCTTGCAGATCCTCTCCAGTTCTGTCAGGTTGGATGGTAAACGTTGGTGGACAGCCATTTTTAGGTCTCTTCAGAGATGCTCAATTGGGTTTAAGTCGGGGCTCTGGCTGGGCCATTCAAGAACAGTCACGGAGTTGTTGTGAAGCCACTCCTTTGTTATTTTAGCTGTGTGCTTAGGGTCATTGTATTGTTGGAGGATAAACCTTCGGCCCAGTCTGAGGTCCTGAGCACTCTGGAGGTTTTCATCCAGGATATCCCTGTACTTGGCCGCAGTCATCTTTCCCTTGATTGCAACCAGTCGTCCCATCCCTGCAGCTGAAAAACATCCCCACAGCATGATGCTGCCACCACCATGCTTCACTGTATTGGACAGGTGATGAGCAGTGCCTGGTTTTCTCCACACATACCGCTTAGAATTAAGGCCAAAAAGTTCTATTTTGGTCTCATCAGACCAGAGAATCTTATTTCTCACCATCTTGGAGTCCTTCAGGTGTTTGTTTTTTTTGGTTTTTTTTAGCAAATTCCATGCAGGCTTTCATGTGTCTTGCGCTGAGGAGAGGCTTCCGTCGTGCCACTCTGCCATAAAGCCCCTACTGGCGGAGGGCTGCAGTGATGGTTGTCTTTCTACAACTTTCTCCCATCTCCCAACTGCATCTCTGGAGCTCAGCCACAGTGCTCTTTGGGTTCTTTACCTCTCTCACCAAGGTTCTTCTCCCCCGATAGCTCAGTTTGACCGGATGGCCAGCTCTAGGAAGGGTTCTGGTCATCCCAAACGTCTTCCTTTTAAGAATTATGGAGGCCACTGTGCTCTTAGGAACCTTAAGTGCAGCAGAAATGTTTTTTGTAATCTTGGCTATATCTGTGCCTTGCCACAATTCTGTCTCTGAGCTCTTCAGGCAGTTCCTTTGACCCCATGATTCTCATTTGCTCTGATATGCACTCTGAGTTGTAAGGTCTTATATAGACAGGTGTGTGGCTTTCCTAATCAAGTCCAATCAGCTTAATCAAACACAGCTGGACTTAAATGAAGGTGTAGAACCATCTCAAGGATGATCAGAAGAAATGGACAGCACCTGAGTTAAATATAGTCTGAATATTTAGGACCATGTGATATTTCAGTTTTTCTTTTTGAATAAATCTGCAAAAATGTCAACAATTCTGTGTTTTTCTGTCAATATGGGGTGCTGTGTGTACATTAATGAGGAAAAAAATGAACTTAAATGATTTTAGGAAAAGGCTGCAATATAACAGAGTGAAAAATTTAAGGGGGTCTGAATACTTTCAGTCCCCACTGTATGTGAATGCATTGGAGCTATAAATGAAAATAACCACCAGAAATACAACGTAACTAAAGTATAAAAAAAGGCTTACGCAAAGGCCAATAATAATAATGTGCCATGTATGGTAAAGCTGCCCATAGAACAATAATTTTGTTCCATGCAGCTAGGAGGCTGTTATTTTTTCCGGGCACAAGCAAGGTGAATGGAGGAACCCTACCTGCTGTGTCATTGTATTCTGACAGCAGGACTCCTCCCTTATCAGAATACACTAATCAGTGGCTGCAGCTGCCGATTGACAAAAATGTCCAACATTCTTGTTCAACAGAAGTCGATCATTAGATCAACCTCTCTCAAGCTGAAACGGGCATGAATGGAAATGGCTGCATTTTGATCCATCTATGTACGGCCATCAGCTTACACCACTCAGCACAAAGGATAGAGGAAAATTTTATACTCACCTGATGGTAATTTTCTTTTCCTGATGCAAAGCATGACCGCATATATGTAAGGGTAGGCTCCGCCCCCTGCCCTATTCCAGGACTGGTTATACTATATAAGTAAGCCCCCTCCCTGCAGGCAGCATTCTCGTAACTTAGGATCACTGCAAAGCCCTTTAGGGAGGGACCTATATGGCGTAATGCTTTGCATCAGGAAAGGAAAATTACTGTCCAGTAAGTTTAACATTTTCCTCTTTCCTGAAAGCATATACGTATGGGATGTACCAATCACCAGCTAAGGTCACTGGGTCCATTTTAAAATGGGCCCCCAACGTGTTGAATGTAGACCAGGTCAAAGTTTACATATTAATTCTGGAAGGACTCCTTTGAGTTCCGTCCATGGATGCGCAATCTGTCTGGGAAAGAGGTATGTGCCCTCAATTGATGGATTTGTCCTATCCATCTAAGCCCCTGAACTAACTTGATCCACACCACTGCAATTGTCTTTAATGGACAGTGATTGTCCTCTTCTTCGGTTCTCTTGAAGAGCCTATTGTTTGCTCTTTGAAGAAGGGTCACTTCTATGTCTCTCTCAACCTTGAATCTATTTCCAATGCTTGTGCTACTTCAAACGCTTTGGTCTGGATATGCCGGAAAGATGATTCCTAACATAGATGCAAAGATGCAGACCTCCGTATCGTGCTCAGGATGAGACTAGAGCCATTTTGCCTGATAATTTCAGCAACATGGTAGTTTATGGCTTGACACTTGGATATCTGAGATCCTTCTAGACCTATTAGCCATACAAAATACTTATTCAGTGTTACTGGCCATATTGTGGATGCCTTATCCCTCTAATTGGAGAGTGAGACAATGTGTCCCACGCTATTTGGAAGAATCCAGGGGAAAGAACAAGCTGGCCAGGTCTTTTGGAATTGGTTTGCCAAGATATGCAACAGTTGCTGGATCCCAGAAAGTGAGGACATCTACCCTTTAATGCAGTCAACAGAGGATTTCATCCTTTAAATTCTGTAGGGTTTCCTATGATCTAATATACTTGAAGTTTGGAGTAGGCGTCCTGACCTCCATAGGATTTTAAACACTAAAGGTGAGACCTCCAGGTGAGCCTTTATGTCTTGGTCTCCAGCATCTAGAAATAAAACTTGTCTGAATTTGGAAGATACCGTTGGCCACTCTGTATGAGGTATTGGATCTCAGGAAGGAGAATCGGAGGTTCCCAGATCAGAGACTGTACCCGCGGCTATGGCCTGCAGGCCACCGGGCAATTGTTGTCCTCATCCCCAGGACTGCAGTTCCTGATAAGGATCCTGGAGACCATTAGGTTTGTTCGATATACATATTGGCTAATCTGCAGACCCAGCTGGATGTCTAGTTTCACTGCTTCCCCCTCTGGGAAGTCACGAAGGTTACTGTCAGATTAATATCCTGATAGCCTTATTTGTTGCTGATCCCTTGAATGGCTTGTCGGTTTGGAGACCAACCCTTGACATCCAATGGCTTTGTACCTTACCTGGGTCTGCCAGGAAGTTCTAGGAAACCCAAACCTAAAGGGCTGGCAGACCTGACTGGGAGATTCCTCTGACAGAAGTTGACTAGTCTTGCATTCCTTCTTGACAGCGAAGATAGGACTTCCCAATTTTTTTACTAAGTCTTTGCAGCATAGTTGAGGCTCTTTGTTGCATTTTCGGAAGGACTTCAGCCTGCGACCACTACAACTCTGACTTTGGACCCCTTGTCCTCCATTGCCATGAATACCTGACAAGTAATAGATTGTGATGATTGGTATGCCTAGTAGCTGATAAGCTGAAAGATTAGCTAGCTTAGCTACCTCCCAAAAGGGGCTTCTCTCCTCTGTGGCATCACTGTTTCTGGTGCAGGGAGCAAGACTTCCCCTACTACAAAACCAGTTATTAAAAGTTGTCAACCTTCCATTGGGTCCCTCTGACTACATGGCTTACTAAAGGCTACTTCTCTACCCCTTTGCTATTGTGGGATACAACCAATGGGAAAGAGCTATAATTTGTTCAAGTGAGATACTTATACTGTTGATCTCTCTGAGGGTAACTCTACTGTATTCTTCAGAGGTTTAGAACTGCTTCCAGGCAGGTCATTGCTGCAATGAGATTAGTTTGTCTCGATGATGGCTCCTCCCAATGCGATCAGAATCTGAACTAGAACTTTTTTCCAGGACCTGGAAGACATTGCACCAGGCTGTTGCCCAAACAAGGATCACCAGAAGCCCTTGCTACCGCAAAATGTCCACTACTGGACCTAATATCTTGGGAAATGCCCTGAGTTTGTGGAAAGGCCAACGTCTGCCAGATGAACTCGTAGTGAACTCTCGAACGGCCAAGGAAAGGTACTTGCAGAAGCATGGGTGTTTCAAAGTGTGTATACAGTATATACACACACACTGCTGGGTCTAAAGACAATCTACAATCTTAGCCTAGGTTTCCACTATTATAACCTAAAAGTTGTGTGATTTTGTTGTGATTTTTATGAGACTAAAAGCAAAATGCCTGTGTATTCTTGAGGTTTATTAACCCAAAGTCGCATCAAAGCGGGATCAACATAGTGCAGGGGCTACTTTGAAGTCACTGCGATTTGAAGTCACACAGCTATGAACGGTACGCCTTAGAAATCATGGGGTATGATTTGTGGAAGCCGAGCCTTACTGTGATGGCTGGAGAGATTGATTGCAACAATGCCATATGAAGTTTTGGATCCTAATCCTTCTGCTTGTTGTCTTACTTTTGACTAAAGAAAATGCAGTCAAAACTCTTGACATCTTCCTTGGCTGTATGGCTCACCGTTAAACCAGGTGTGGAAGTACGTTAATTGCTCTAATGGGTCATGGAGGGAACGCAATTAGTTGGAGAAGAGGAACAAAAATTCCAATGGCTTCCTTAATGCACAGGACCCACTGATCCTAAAGCTCCAAATTTACATATAATTCTCCTGGCCGACCCTACTGGTTGACTTGGGTAGATTCGGCTTTAGGCAGACAAATAAAGATGATTATCGATTCTTTATTCTCCTCTATAGTTTTCTCAGGTTTAACCTGTCATTAAATGTTTGTTACTTTGTTTTGGCTATCCTCTGGTCATTGGAGATGAACATAAGGGATTAATCCCCCTTCTAGATATCACTGGATGCGACTTGAACAGTCACCACTCTGACTTAAAAGCGGTATGTGTTCCTTGTGGGATGAGCCATAACGGTTAACTGACCACAACAGACTACTAGAGAAACAGCATAGAGTCTTGTATCCACAGTGGCTGAACTGCATCACTAGTTACTTCATTTTCACTCTAGGATCAGCCATCATAGAGAGTTTATCACTGGCCAGAGCTCTGCTTTCATCTTGTCTGAGAACCTGACAGTCTGGCTACCGAAGTGAGCTCAACCGAAGGTCACAAAACACTACTTAAAGCGGAGTTCCACCCATTTAAAAGTCAGCAGCTACAAAAAGTGTAGCTTCTGACTTTTAATAATCAGACACTAACCTGTCCCACCTGACCCATTTTTGGGTGGAACTCCGCTTTAATAGCATGAACCTTCTTCATCTCCCAATCCATTTGCTGTTCCAGGGCCTCTGCAAAGGATATTGCTTTTCTGCTGGCAGAATGGCACCCCTGTCTAATCTGATGAAGACTGTTTGGCTGGCTACTTTTGAGACAGAGGTACCCTTTAAACAACTTAGTTGTTTGATTAGCTTAGTACCTAAGCATTATTGAATAGAGATCCACAGAGTCAGTTTGGACAGAGTTAAAACATCCACTTTTTGCTTCTGATATGCCAACTTGCCATAGCAACTTCCTCGAAGCAAGCTACTACCAGCTAAGGCTGACCCATCTGGCCAGTCTGATAAAGACTCCCTGGCCAACTGCTTCTGAGGTAGAGGTTGCCTTTAAATAAATGCAGCTGTTTTGTTAGGCTTGGTATGAAACCATTAGTGAGGTCATTAGGCCTTCTCAGTCTCTACCCATTTGCCGCTGCTTCTGGCCTGCAACTTGGCATGCATTTTGGCCATAACGGAAGCAATTACACATTACTAACTGGTGAAGGACTAGGGAAATGTAACTAAGCAGATCCCGACTTTCATTTTAGCATCAAGGTCAGCATGTAAATGCATAGTAATAAATGCATAGCAGTCATTGGTTCTATAGAGTCAATGTAATCACAGGCAAGCAGCACAGGTTAAAAGTCATCAGACGATTAGCACTAGCAGGTTAACC
Organism: Lithobates pipiens; assembly: GCF_037356315.1. Lineage (NCBI taxonomy): Eukaryota > Metazoa > Chordata > Amphibia > Anura > Ranidae > Lithobates > Lithobates pipiens. Next base: position 250,769,899 of record NW_027507903.1, on the reverse strand, counting down.
TACCTTAGACACATCTACTGCAAAGGTCCATACCACAACCAAGCATTAAAACATTAATACACCATAAGCCCAGCCTGGAGGGCCGGGACCTGTGTTAATAGGAAAGGCTCAGCACAACCTGTTATCAGCCTAAGCATTAGGAATACTGCAGACACAGACCACAACCTGTGAAAGGTTAGTAAACAGTGGCACTATGGACAGCCAGTAAGATTCACATGTGTGATATATGCTTTCAGTGGTACAAGATAACAGCATACCTGCAGATAATAAGTCAGGCCTGTAGGGCCAGGCCTTGCTGAGTTAATATGAAGGCTTCAGCCCAGCACACCTGCTATTAGTTGTATTGCAGACACAACCACAACCTATGAGGCACTAGTAAACAGACCGAAACTATGGAGAAGCCAGAAAGATTTACATGTGTGACATGATTTCAGTGGTGCAAGTTAACAACATGCTTGCAGCAGTAACTGAATACTATAGATTTGTGCACCATGTGGTGCCTTACCACCTGTACGCTTCATGGCCAAACAGGAGCAATCCCTAAGAGACCAGATGTCATCACCCACCTCATTTTGGTTCCTGGCGGGGGTCTCCCCCATATAGGAGACTTACAGCCTGTACAGCGGGAAGCTTTGTCACAGGAGAGGCACCTGTGCGGCTTGGCCAGATGAATCTGGCAAGGTAAGGGGGAAAAAAAATCTTGCTTTCAGCAGCAGCATAACCGGCTGTAGCAATGAGGGAAAAAAAAGAGAATGCTGCCTGCAGAGAGGAGAATTGCTTATATATTATAACCGATCCTGGAATAGGGCAGGGGGCGGAGCATACCCATACGTATATGCTGTCATGCTTGTGTCAGGAAAGAAGTGTTTTCGTATCACTCTCATATCCTTGATCAGAGCCCATAAAATTAAATTTTTTGTAATTATATTTTTAGAAACCAATCCTAGATGTTATAGGCAATGAAAAATAATCACACAATTTCCTGTTAATAAAGCAGAGACAACAGGTCTACCATGAAAAACACAGAAGACTTGAAATGGACCTAAACCCTGACTTTGACCAATGGCTAGGCAAGTGCAGAAGAGGTCAGATTTACAAAAGAGGAGGTATCTTGTTCTGTATCAGAAATGATGACAGTGTCCGACTGATGTGGCAAGCTTTACTTATAAATACATTGTAACAATATTGTTAGTGTGTTTTGGTTAGTGCGTATGTGTAAATAAAAAAATGTGTGCTTGGATGTGCACAATGAGATCGGTTCCAGTTCTGAACCGATTTTTATTCTCTGGATTTTCACTAAAGACTTCGATTTTGCAATCTAAGTTCCTGAACTCACTCCTAACCCTCTACCCTTTATTGAGAGACTCTGTTCTGTTCTAAATAAATAACCCAAAAGAGGATTCATTGTCAGTTTCCACATTCTTTGGGCCATCTACCATGGGAACCCCAAGACGGAGAAGCAAACAAGTGAGGTAACGGTAAGCCCAAGTAAAACCAGCAGCTCCTTCGGGGGTCAGTGCTACACATATTTCCCGTTTAATGTCCGTTGGATGACAAGAGCACCCCACCAATGGTTAAGAATCACAATATTTTTATTTCACCATAGCATATCCAAAAGAAGCAAGTCAACGTATTTTGGGGACTCTAAGAAACCGCCCTTCATCCCGAATTGGATGATCCCGGGCTCAAAAGGATTAAAAAGTTCAAAAATAGAGTAGGCGTATTTGTAATAAAACATGCTTAAGCATATGTTTCAAGCTAAGTGTTTGAATCTGCTGCTGAAAGCCTGTTTGAATCCCATTGCACATGGTAGCAGATTGAGAAACTCAAGCAGCAAACCAAAACTACAGACACTATGGCTGCAGATATGCCATCACAGATTATGTGCCAGTCTATAATCTATATTTCACCACATGTTTGGAAGATCTGTAATTATCACCTATTAAAGTGCATTAACAATCATAAAAATTTCCCAGGCAACATATTTTATATATATATATTCAGGTTGCCAGATCAAGACATCAAGATATCAAGACAGCTAAAGCAGTATTTTGCAATTGCTGTTTAGAATATTTTCAGCTCTCTGGTAAGTAAATGCAAGTTTAAATGTGTGATTGATTTTTTTTTCTTCTTCTTTTTACATTTCTGCTGGGCTTAAATGCAACAGAAATCTGATTCTTTTCAACTTGGGAAAAAGTCTTTTTAAGTCATTTTGACTGAGTCACCTGATTTATTTATTTTTATCCAGGGATAATAGGCCTGAATTGAATGATGATAGTAGCAGCCACAACAGATCTAAAAGTTATAGTAGAGTTTACTCTTAAATAAGGATAAAGCCCTCAATTTCATACTAATTGACAGTTTCATATTATAGCTTGTAATATTCTTTATTTGCAGTACCACACTGTTTTGTCATAAACCACACATTCCAGATGTGAGGCAATTTTATCCTGAAATAACAGAGTGCATTATTTCAGGGAAAATAGCCAGAAATATAGTATAGACTTTGATGTACACTATGGGGTTTATTTAATAAAGGCAAATCCACTGTGCAATGCAAGTGCACTTAGAAGTGCAGTCGCTGTAGATCTGAGGTGTACATACAAGGAAAATTTAAAAAAAACAGCATTTTTGCTTGTACATGATTGGATAGATGATAGAAATCAGCAGAGCTTCCCTCATTTCAAATCTTCTTCTCAGATCTACAGCGACTGCACTTCCAAGTGCACTTGCAGTGCACAGTGGATTTGCCTTTAGTAAATTAACCCCTATGTAAGCAGCTATAGTTGGCCTGAATTTAAGGCAGAGACCAGACAGATTTTTATCGTGAAAATAAAAATTAGAGTGGAATATTTCAGAGACAGCAGCCAGAAATATTTACAGAAGGAGGAATGTTTTACTGCTCTAACAATAAAGAACCCTTTCCACAATCTAAGGTTATACTTCTTTTCTGCTAACCTCAAATCATGGCCATGTGTCATCTTCAGGGACTTTAGCTTAAACAGTTTGTTACAGTTACAGGAGTCACCTTTGTTAAATTTGTACATTATATTCTAATGGCTTCTTAAGCGCCTCTTCTCCAGAGTGAATGACCGTAATCAATTCTCATAACCCTTATTCATTTTGTTGTCCTTCAGTGAACTCTTTAAATTTAAAGAATGTCTTACCTGAGAATGATGACTACATTTTGGCAAGTTTTGACTTTAGAGCTACTTTAACTTATTTGCGCATGAGGCCTTCCTGGTCTCCCTAAGGCTGGATTCACAACTACGCATTTCTTGTGCTTTTTGCATTTTGAAGATTTGCACTACAGATCATGTTCCATAGGAAACAATGTTAAATGGACTGTAGTGCAAATCTGCAAAATGCAAAAAGCACTAAAACTACATAGGTGTGAATCCAGCCTAACACTCTTACCACCCTTCCAAACCTTCTTTAAACAAGTGATCAGTTTGCTCAACCTTTGGACTTTACACTAAACCAGGATAAATATACATTCTTGATTGTCACATGAGAAGGCTTGCCCATCCTTCCTAAGCCCATGATGCTACATAACCTGAGGCTTTGGCATTTGGTTTAACTCTTGGGTAATTGATGTCCTGTTTTTTTTTACTCTTAATGCTGGTCCCCAACAACCCACTTTTCCCACCGGGTTTGAAGCATCTGAAATCCTGGCTTTACCTGTGTACACTATTTCCCCCAACTTTTTCTTTTTGAGCAACCTTGCAAGAACATCATAAAGTGTTACAGCAATATCGTATTGTTATCTTCAACTTAGACATTGAATCTTAACCCTTACAAGGCAGTTGGAAATCAGTATAGAAAACTGGTCTTTGAGCATGTTTGCTTGCACCTTCTGGGATCTCTCAGACTCATATATCTCCTACTCCACCCTGAATTCTCAAGGACCCCACTCCACTTTTTTCTTTCTTATGTCCACAAGTGGGAGCAGGATCTTAATAACTCACTGGAACCATCGAACTGGTGCAATCTTTGTTCCAGAATAGGGAAATGCTCCTTTAACAAGACTAATTTTAACTAGTTGCTGACCGCCGGCCGTCAAATGACGGCCAGGCGGCGCACCTATTGTGGCGGGAGGCCGTCATATGACGGCCTCCCGTTTAAACAGGGAATGCACGCGATCGAGCGCGCGCATCCCTGTTTCTTCGGTGGCGGCGTGTCACGGAGACACCGGCCGCCACCGAAGGGGGTGAACAGCCATTCGTTATGGCTGTTTACCACGTGATCGGCCGTGATGAAGTCACGGCCGTTCACAGATGGTCACACCCCGAACGTGCACGGCGCATGCGCGCGATTGCGAGCGCGCTGCGCGTGCACGTTGGTGGCAGCGTGTTCCCCGGGAACACTGCTCGTCACCGACGCTGGTAAACAGCCATTGGCGGGCTGTTTACCCACGTGATCGGCTGTGATCCTTTCACAGCCGATCACAAAAATGTAAACAAACTGCGGTAACGGGATGTTACCGGGTTCTCCTCCTCACACACCGATCGTGTGTGAGGAGGAGATTGCGGTAACATCTCGTTACCGCATACAGTGTACACCAATCATACTGATTGCCCCCCCCCCCAATAAAGAGGACCTGTCACCACCCCTCATAGTACCTGTCAATCACAATCCATCAGAGTACCTGTCACAGTCCATCAGAGTATTTGAGTACCTGTCACAGCACATCAGAGTACCCGAGTACCTGTCACAGCCCATCAGAGTACCTGTCAGCCCATCAGAGTACCCGAGTACCTGTCACAGTTCATCTGAGTACCCGAGTACCTGTCACAGCCCATCAGAGTACCCGAGTACCTGTCACGGCACATCAGAGTAACCGAGTACCTGTCACGGCCCATCAGAGTACCCGAGTACTTGTCACCAGGCCATCAGAGTACCCGAGTACCTATTTGCAGCCCATGTCTCATAGAATATACGTTGGGGTGTTTGCTTTCCGAAATGGGGTAATTTTGTGGGTAATTTCACTGTCCTGGTGGTCCAGGACCTTCAAAAGTGTGATGGGTAGGAATGAAATGAGATGTGTCATTTATGCTCCTAGAACGCCTGAACGTACTACTTCAATGTTCGGCCTCTCTATGTGGCCAGGCTGTGTAAAAGTCCTACACATGTGGTATCGCCATACTCGGGAGGAGTAGCAGAATGTATTTTGGGGTGTAATTTTTGCTATATACATGCTATGTGTTAGAAATATCTTATAAATTGACAATTTTGTGTAAAAAAAAAAATGCGTTTTAATTTTTTTCCACATATTCCAAAAACTTCTGGAAAAAAATGAACCGGTCAAAAGACTCATTATGCCTCACAGATTATACGTTGGGGTGTTTGCTTTCCAAAATGGGGTAATTTTATGGGAAATTCCATTGTCCTGGTACTGCAGGGCCTTCAAAAGTGTAATAGGTGGTTGAGAAATGAGATGCGTAATTTTTGCTCGTAGAACGTCTGAAGGTACTACATCAATGTTAGTGCTCTGTATGTGGCCAGGCTGTGTAAAAGTCCTACACATGTGGTATCGCCGTACTCGGGAAGAGTAGCAGAATGTATTTTGGGGTGTAATTTGTTGTATGCATATGCTGTGTGTGAGAAATAACCTGATAATATGACAATTTAGTAAAAAAAAAAATCTTCATTTTGCAAAGAATTGTGGGAAAAAATGACAACTTAAAAAAACTCACCATGCTACTTACTTAATACCTTGAGATGTCTACTTTGTAAAAAGGGGTCATTTGGGGGGTATTTGTACTTTCCTGACTTGTTAGTGTCTCAAGAAATGAGGTACACCTGATGTACTGAAGGCCTGATCAGAAGTGATCAATTTTCAGTGATTGGCACCATAGTTTGTAGACTCTATAACTTTCACAAAGACCAAATAATATATACTAATGTGGGTTATTTTTACCAAAGATATGTAGCAGTATACATTTTGGCCAAAATTTATGAAGAAAAATCACTAATTAGCAAAAATTCATGACAGAAACAAAATTTACGTTTTATTTTATTTATAGCACAAAAAATTAAAAACCCACTAGTGATTAAATACCACTAAAAGAAAGCTCTATTTGTGTGGAAAAAAGGACGCAAGTTTCATATGGATACAGTGTAGGATGACTGTGTAATTGTCATTCAAACTGTGAGAGCGCTGAAAGCTGAAAATTGGTCTGGTCAGGAAGCGGGTGTAACTGCACTGTATTGAGGTGGTTAAATAGTTTATTACCTTCCCTTTTGGTGGTATTGTGGACCAGCATGAATAGGTCATGCTGTCCCAAATTGCAGTGATAGGTGTTTCGGGGCTGTGGTCAATGTGATGCATTATACATTTGGTGGTACTTGGTGGTGGGCTCATGCATATGACAAATTCAGCTTCTAGTTCATCCATATGTAAATAATGTTGCAATTTGCATATGATTTGGCCAGAGCCTTTTTGGGGAGAGTCTCCGTACACAGCACTCTGGGACTATAATGAAAATGCAGGACAGTCCTGCACAGTCTGGGACTTTAGGGAGGTATCATTCAATTGCTGGTACTAAAACCTTCAAGCATGACGGAGTATTTAAATCACTTCTGAAAATTACAGAGTACGCTACTCTTTTTATTGTAAAATCCAAATTGTTTATAATAATGCATGTGAATAATCCTTGTTCATTTGCTTCAGTTCACTGGATTGTGGCAGGGACCTAACCCTCTGAGGAGACAAAGTATGGGCGCCACGATCTCACAGCCTTAGAAAAGAGCATGTATATAGAGAAATGTTCTAATTCCCAATCGAAGTTGTGGTAAAGACCTTCTTTAGAAGCAAATCCCTCTGTGACATTAAACCTAAGTGCGTTCAAAATCAAAAACGGAAAAATCAGCAATCATACAGTTAGTAGGATAGTTCTTGTGCCGATTACTCTTCTGTTGATGAAAATCTTCCTCTGTCCTAATGAGAAGTCATGTTATCCATATCATGGAAAGAACAGTTGGGAATTCCTTGGTACAGTTCAAATCTTTTTGTTAATTTACAGTAACTTCAGCATTTGCAGAAAGCTCTATCTGCAGTAACAGCGTAAGGTAAGGGTTGTTCGTTCAAACCAACCAATTTTGATGGAGCTGCAAAATTGAAACTAGTCACCATATAATATTTTCCCCATGTTACACAGTCATACAACTGTAGACTTGGCTTAAAATGCAGATATCCATGGCTCTTGAACTCAACCAAAGGTACCCAGCAGAAGACAAAAAAATAAATCTTAAAGGCCCCAGATCCCAGGTTTTTTAAAGTATCTTTTTTGTGTCCAAACTGGCACCAAATCAGCCATTGTGGAATCCAAAATATCAAAGGCCAGTAGTGACTCTGACACTAAACACTTATGAGTGCAGGGAATCATGGGCATCATGTACACACAGTACAATGCACTAGAGTGGCAGTGCCATTATTATGTCAGTGGCACTCATTTTCCTTGGTAGGTTCAGGGATGACACCTGAATGTCAACAAGTAACAGATGAAGCAATTGCTCTTAGTGCTGAGACTGCAGACACTGGGAGTGTTTGCCAAAGATGATCCCAGCCCAGGGTAAGGAGACTTTCTGATTCCTATGGAAACCTCTGCAACTCTTACTACAGTGAGCTTAACTACCTTTCCCAGTACCCGTTATGTACTTCTTTGTAGAGCACATCTGCTTCTAAACACAACACAACACGGAAATTGAAAGTAAAATTTCATCCGACGAACGATCTGGCGATTTTCAGATCGTTAGTATGGTGCTTTCGACAACCAATTCTGATTTTTCATACGACAAAAGCTGGATGTGCAGACTATAAAATTTTAATGGTATGTGAACACAATGTCCGATTTTCATTTAAAACGTAAGAGCAAGACTACGCATGCTCAGAAATGAAAGAACACATTCAAAACTATTCGCATTACGTCACTTCTGAAGTTGAATTCTGTCGTATTTTTGTATGGTGAATAACCTCATCACTTTCGATATGAGACTAGCATGCAACAAAAAAAGGACGAACATTCGTCCGAAAATCTGATCGTGTGTACAAGGCGTTAGAATATGGTGTTCAAAAGTGCAGCAAGTTGCTGAAGAAATGTCATTTGTTATTGCCACTATAGCTTTGTCCATAATTAACAGAAGAGATATAGTGAGAGCCAATAACAGAGATCTCAGTTCAGTGCACAGAAAGATACAAGCAAAACAGAAAAAATAATACAGCCACCACATCAAAAGGCTGGTAAGCTGCAATATATTACTTTTTTTTCTTGGGTTTAGATATTCTTAAGCATTAAAATAATAGAGTACTGTGAGAGTCTCACAGGGGGATAGGTGGGGGTAGATCAGTTTATTTTTTGGCGCATAGTTCCTTAACCACTTTTATAAAATTGCTCTGGAAACATGGTCTTAATTAGTCAATTGTCTCAGAGCAGTATGAAACTACTTAAGCGAAAGTCACCCAGGCAACAATTTTTTCAGGAAGAGGTCAGCAAATGTGCACCCCGTATTTCTCTTAATACAGAGGTACTCTATTTGGTATTGTAAATGGAAATATAAGGGATGTACAAGAAGAGAGTAGAAAATAATGTAGTATTGAGCTGTAGAGGTGCATGAATTGATGGGGTTGAAGGGCTATGGGTCTGTCCTGGAGACTGTCATTTCGGAAGACAGAAGTTGTTATACGTGTGGAACTGTTTGTATAGGAAGTCTGTTACAGATCCTCCAGTGTTAGAAGAATAAAAACAGAACAGTAATATCCTGGGAAACCTCCTTCATGTTGTTTTGGAAACTTGACTGATCCTTGGATTTATGATAATCATTTGGAGTAACAGTTCTCTGGATTAGTATTTGTAGATTGTGTCTGGATTGGAATGTGTTCCAGGAGATCCTGTTTATCTGTCACTAGAGAAATATGTAAATACTGAGTGTCCTATGGCTCATGACATAACCTCATGATCGTTCAACACAGAAATATATTTAGTCTTAAAAGCCACACATGTATATCATGTGGCCTAGACACAGAATATAATTATTACATCTAAAAAAAATAACAGCAGTAACTACATAAATAATACTACAAATGTGGTACAAGAATGTTCCGATAAAAAGTTATCACCATCTGCAGTGGTATAGGAATAGGGGTTACAGTGGTGGAGCTACAATTGAACGCATGCTCAGGTGGTGGGGTGCAAATCAACTCACAAATTACTGCAGAGCTTGCAAAGTGAGAATGTGCTCCCAAATCATACTTTGCAATGGAGCTGCACAGAAAATCCAAAGAGTCCAGGTGTAGAGTGCAGTCATGCTCCCCTATACATCCCCTGCACATCACCATGAGTCCTCACAGAGGATGTACGGAATAGCATCACTCTTTGCTGGACTGGTCCTTGGAAGTTTCCTTGTATAACTCTGCTATGAAGGATGGTTTGACAGCACCAACACACTCTACAGTAATTTAGGTTGTTTTGTGGACTACCAAACAGGGTTCATTCCAAATTTAGCACGGAGACTGTACTTCTCAAATTACCACTGGTCATCACAAATGTTTTGTGAATTAATTGTCAAGTCCTGAAAGGTCCAATAAATTTTGAAAGGCGTATTTACCATGGTACACCATTTGCAAGTATGAAAAGCACTTTTACAGATAGACCTATAATTACATGACAGACATATTTTTGAAACATATGCTCGTCAATTACAAAGTCTTAGAGACTCAAGCCTGAATAGATCATCACATTTTCAAGTGTAGTTTTAAATTGTGTAGAGCGGGATTGCAGACAGGAGACAGGTAGATCTCGGTCTGGGCTTGCTGAGCCGCCATTCCAGAGCATCAAAGAGTGCAATACAGAGGGGCCACTTGTAAGCTGGGAGCTGTAGTAGGAAATGAGAGCCGCAAAAGCCGATGCCTCCTCTGTAGTGCTGGCTCCTGTCCCATGCGGAGTGATACCAACTGCACTCCACATCTCATCCCTGCTAGTGGACTCCAGAGTGGTACCAGCAGCAGGAAAGAAGAGCTCTTGATATTAAAAAAATATATAAAATAACTCCTTTCAACCCCCCCTTTTTTTTCTCCCCCTGCTCAGGTCAGCGTGAAGCAATACACTGGGTATAATAGTATAAGACTGCCGCAGTGCAGTCTACCGGCAGCCCTGCTGCGCTTGGCCATAGACCTCTATTATAGTTTGCAGGTTTGATACACTTTCAGAAAGTTCACCACACCTGCAGGATATAATAGACGTGTATGTCAAAATCCATTGATTGACTTGGGTACAACCACCCCGTTCATCGCTTCTCGCTACAGAATACAATAGCACTGCAGGAGGCATTCCCTTATTAACACTGAATGTGTTGATGGGGGAATTTAGCAATTTTCTTTCCTTCCACCCATGGTCGAGTAATCTATGGGCTGCTTCAGTGTTCTAAATCATATACTTGGAATAATCGTGCAGCCATTAAAGGAGTGGAATCTGTATTCATGATCTGCATACTTTTTATGGGTCCATGACTTAATAAAGCTATGAGATCTACACTGGAACGAACTGACATTGAAAAGGCACTGGAAGAGCCAGACACCATTTTCAATAAATATAAAGTTGATTGATAAATGACAACTTTTTTATTGCAACAAACTAATTTACATGATCCACAATAATAGAATGGGAGAAATTAGACTACTAACACATTTCACACGGTAAAGCGCTTATTTGTAGCATAGTTGAATTTGCAATGAAAAAGTTGGCTTTTATCAGATTGCAGGCATTCATTCAACTTTATATCTACCCTGCAGTGCTAAGCTGAACTAGCACCTGAGATTTTAGGGACAGCTTGGGTATAGACCAACCTGGAGCTACATTTTGCCATTACTACCATTTTTATTACGAAGCTGTGTGGCACTGAGCAGGCCACACAGAGAAGATATTGGGATAGTGGAGACATATACTGTGTATAGCTCTTAAGGGTTTCTGTTTAGCTGGCAACATGAAAATCCTGCTTAAAAGCAGGCATCACAAGAACCCTGCTATTATTGTATTACTTTCTTTTGTGCACTCAAGTAGAAGTGGGGTCAGAGTTTTCAAAGAAATGGCCAGTTCACTGTCCTTCAGACTTTAGGTGGGCCAGACCGTGAACAGTGTGTGCAGACCCATCATTGCTGTCAGTGGGAGGAAGTATAAACTCCATCCTTTATTTCAGTGAAAGGAATAATGATTCATTGTCGTTATCAGTGGGAGGACTGGGGAAGAAAAGGACCCCATTGTGTCGGGGAAGAATAGTGCTTCAAGGGCCATGTAAAGGCAAGCAAAGGGCTGCATATGGTCTGTGAGCTGAAGTTTGGAGACCACTGCTCCACGGATTTGACTTCTCTAATTTTTCAGACAAGCCCCACACACTTACAACCCTATTACTCAAAACAGTTCCTTTATTGGCCAAAGAGACAGCTCTAAGTTGGAAATGTTAAACCCATAATATAGAATGTGTGTAAGGGAAAAATCAAGGACCTTGTGGTGCCATTGACACCAGAACACGTTTTGTGTGCATTTTCCACAGCGTGCTCAAAACGCACTGAAGTCAACGCAAACTTAATGACACCTCAAATGCAGTATCGCAATCGCATTGGGTTTGCCTGCACCGAATTGCATGGTACAGAAGTACCACGTGATCCGGTTGCAGTGAGTTTATTAACGTAGTGCATAGACTATTTTGCGGTACGGTGTGATTCAGCCCATTCAAAATGAATGGGCTTAAAACACACTTGACTGCATGTGAATCTCAGAGGAACATGCAACGCAGTCCTGTGCTATACCCGGTGTGAATCAGCTCTAAAAGACAAAAAATAAAAATTTACCTGCCTCGTGCAAAATTTACTTTATAAACACTTCTCACAAATGCAGCAAGGTCCCAGACCTCCAGAGTGGGTTACAAGGCATGGTGGGTGTGATGCGAGATGGAGTGATGGGCACCAGACACTTTTTGAATGTAAAAGATTTATTGTCTCTTAACAGAACTGTGGGAGAGTGGGTTAGGGCCAGCACACCCTTAGGTGGACGCAATGATAATTGGATAATCTTAGACATGAGGCCCCACTCCTGCTCATAATGGGAAAAAGAATTCAAGCAATAAAAATTAACTGTATAAATTGCCTATATTAAGAGCCTTAAATCCTATGAACTATGTGTTCACAGTTTCTAGAATTTTTTCTAACCAATTACTCTTTAATCAAATACCATAAAACATAGGGTATAGGGTATACTGTGTGTGTGTATATATATATATATATATATATATATATATATATATATATATATATATATATTATTTTGTGAGGGGTTAGCTCGGCAGCGGGTGTGTGTGACCCCCTGGATGGGTTCACAACACAAAATCAGGCACAGCAGACAGCATTGTAGGTGCAAAAACAAAAGATGCGGTTTATTTATGCTACATGCAGTGATACATGTAAAAGCCAAACAAAAATAAAACATGAAAATAAATCCTGGTCAGCTTGACCTCTAACTACACACTTAGATTCCCTGTCTAACAACTGAGTGCGGCCTTGTGCTGCACCAGTCCCTGTTGTAGAGGTTTGCCACACAGGCGTTAACTCACCGCACAGAACAGATTTCACACTCCCCAGTCTATACAACACAAAACTGGTTCCAGGATGGAGCATCTCCCTAAGCATGCTGTTTTTTTTTGTAGAGGTCTTAATGAGCCCACTTACTTCAGCTGGGCTCATTAACTCTTCCCTTCTAGTTGTACAAGTCTGCATAAAGCCTGAATCTAGGGCACACATATTTCCCATCCTGGATACAACCAGGTGATTTTACCTGCGTGCTGCCACAATATATATATATATATAATTACACGCACACAGTGCAAGGGGAAATCTGATGTGGGGGGGGGGGGCCTTACCAGAGATTACCTTATCTCGGAGTGCACATCATTCCCCTTTACATCAGAGTCTGCAGATTTCCAACTTGCATTTAAAACTCTAATGTGGGGGGGGGGGGGCTGTGGTGACCACAGATCACCTTCCGCAGAGTAAATACACTAAGGTAAGGGGGGTGGGGTTACTGATATAAAAGGAGGAACCTTCATATCAGTGCCCCCTTACCTTACTGTATTCCCTCCCCCTCACATCACTGAGCCCCCTCAGACTGGACTTGCAGCACTGCTACTGACCTCCTCTCAGGTGTACCATGCAGGGCTCAGTGAGACGGTCCTCTTTGGGCTCCAGCTGGGTGGCTCTGGTTTTATCCTATGTTATTCACTCCACAGTACACATAGATCTGACTCCTCTGGTGACCCCCATCCTAGCAGCGCTCCTGCTCGACTCCTCTGTAGGCTCCCCCCTCAAAGACTGCAGACATGATACAGAAGATGGTCAGAGACTGTGTGGCTATAATAAAAGAGATGGTCAGAGACTGTGCAGACATGATACAGGACATGGTCAGAGACTGTGCGGACATGATACAAGAGATAGTCAGAGACTGTGCGGCCCTAATACAAGAGATGGTCAGAGACTGTGCAGACATGATACAAGATATAGGTCAGAGACTGTGCGGCCATAATACAAGAGATGGTCAGAGACTGTGCAGCTATAATACAAGAGATGGTCAGATACTGTGTGGCCATAATACAAGAGATGGTCATAGACTGTGCGAACATGATACAAGAGATGGTCCTATTATGGTAATGACAAGCAAACTCTCACCCAGCTCAGATGATAACACCACATTGATGCAGCAGCTACCAAACACTAGAGCCACAACCACAGCCACAGATGATCCCGCCACAGGCAGGGTGCACACAGATGATTCCTCTATACACTCCTCTGTCTCCTACTACAAGCAGGAGAAGCCAACACATTTGCTTTGAGTGCCAAACAGTGCATTTTGGGAGGTGTAGTCTCTGCAGAGTGCAGGCACTAGAGGGCCAAGTCTAGTGTGTGGTGTGGTGAACTACAACTCCTGCCATGCATTTTGGTGCCAGCTTTGAGAGAAGGCTAGGACGGCGTTTTGGCTTTTGGCTGCAGCTGAAGAGATGTTCAAAGTGTGGAGGAGGGTGGTGTTACAGCTGGCTGGAACCTCCATGGCTTTACCCGAGTGTGTGCCGGCCTGCTTACACCGCCAGCCTGGGGACACCCTGGGCAAACATTTTCCTTGGCCTGACCACCCCTAGCAATTTCACTCTCCACCCCAACGTCCCAAAAAACAAACACACATAGACTTATCTAAAAAAAAAAAAACTTTAATAATGTAAGCAAAACATCTGGTTCACACTCACTGATTGCTTGCTAGGTTACTGCACATCAAAACCGCTCACGGATTGGTTGCTAGAGGTTACTGCACAATATTGCCATTCAATGATTGGTTGCTAGAGGTTACTGCACAATATTACCACTCAATGATTGGTTGCTAGAGGTTACTGCACAATACTACCACTCAATGATTGGTTGCTAGAGGTTACTGCACATCATAACCTCTTACTGATTGGTTGCTAGAGGTTACTGCACATCATTACTGCTCACCCAATGGTTGCTAAAGGTTACTGCACATCATTACCTCTCACTGGGTGGCAGGGCAGTATTGTGGTGTGTGATGCAACTGTTGGGATGCAGTTGGTTGGATGGCTGGATGCAGTTTGGGGTGATGGTAGCAGCATTGGGGTGAGAGGCTGAAATCATATATCCCCTATAATGATAGGGGGATAGGCTGATAAGATGCCAGAGGTAGGGTGCAGGAGGGATGAGAATGATAATGACAGGAGACAGGGTGGTAGGATGCCAGAGATGGGGTACAGGAGGATGGCAGAGATGATGATGACAGGGAGTGGGGTGCTAGGAAGCTGACAGTGGGGTACAGGGAGGATGAAGATGATGGGGTGGGTGGTAGAAAACTGGCAGATGGGTGCAGGGGGGAGGAAGATGACAGGGGCAGGTTGTTAGGAAGCTGGCAGATGGGTGCAGGGGTGTGGGAAACTGACAGGCGGCTTCAGGGGGGATGAAGATGACAGGGGTGGGGTGGTAGGAAGCTGGTAGACGGGTGCAGGGGGGTGAAGATGACAGGGGTGGGGTGGTGGGAAGCTGGCAGGTGGGTGCATGGGGATGAAGATGACAGGGGTGGGAAGCTGACAGACAGGTGCAGGGGGGTGAAGATGACAGGGGTGGGAAGCTGGCAGAGGGATGCAGGGGGATGAAGATGAAAGGGATGGGGTGGTAGGAAGCTGGCAGATGGGGGCAGGGGGATGAAGATGACAGGGGTGGGAAGCTGTCAGGCAGGTCCAGGGGGATGAAGATGACAGGGGCAGGAAGCTGACAGGTGCAGGGAGGATGAAGATGACAGGTGGCAAGCTGGTAGAGGGGTGCAGGGGGATGAAGTTGACAGGGGTGGGAAGCTGGCAGAGGGGTGCAGGGGGGTGGAGATGACAGGGGTGGGAAGCTGGCAGAGGGGTGCAGGGGGATGAACATGACAGGGATGGGAAGCTAGCAGATGGGTGCAGGGGGATGAAGATGACAGGGGTGGGAAGTCGACAGACAAGTGAAGGGGGGGTGAAGATGACAGGGGTGGGAAGCTGACAAACAGGAGCAGGGGGATGAAGATGACAGTGGTGGGAAGCTGGCAGAGTTGTGCAGGGGGGATGAAGATGGCAGGGGGTGGGGTAGTAGGAGGCCAGGCATAGGGAGCTGAGGGAGATGATTAGGAGGATAATGGGGATGACAGGGGGTCAGTAGGTGCATCATATGCCGAATTTCAAAAAAATCCTCAGGGCTGTGTGTGGGGCGGCTGGCAGGACCCTCGGTCAGGAGATGTGTCAGTGTCGGGCAGGACAGTCATTCTGTACCTTGGGCTCCAGCAGACAGGTAGGCCCCAATGATCGCCAGACGCCTGGTCTGGCAGTGGCAGCAGGTCCTCCATTACAGACCATCCATCTGTGGCGCAGAGTGTGGATAAGAGTGAGAGCTGCTTGGCTGCTGCTGACATTATCCGGGCTCTGCACATGGCAGGAGATCCGCAGAGCCTGGCAAAAAGGGAGGAACCGGAGGAGGGGAGTACATGAGGCAGCCACCCACTGACAATGGGACCTCGCCTCGGGCAGTGCTCAAGGGAACAGTCTGCTCCTGGCAGGGGAAAAATAGTAGCAGGCAGAGAGTTGGCCCTGGGGACACTGACTGGGGGACATTCCCTCTCACTCCCGCACACACGTCAGGCAAATTAGGCGGCCGCGAGGCCCCTGGGAGTGCGAGGCCTTAGGTGACCACCTAATTAGAGAGCCACCTCTGCCGAGACTTCTATAGATAGACAGCTATACAGGAGAAGACCTCCAGCCGGATACCACTTCTGTATAGGTAGGACCGCTGTCTCCTATGGCCACAAATCTTGTAACAGTCACTAATGGTAGTTGTACTTAACTATTGGTAACACAGAATAGTTCTTCTACAGTAGTTACACTAGAGTCTCTCACTTACTGAGCTCCCAGTCTCTCACTAGACTTCCAGATCCAATAGCCACTGAATCTCTGGAGCACTTCCACAACTTGGTATCTTACTCAAGCGTCACCCCCATTTTCCTGCTGGGTGTCTGGCTTGGCACTCACAGATACTCCTCAAGTGTCATCCCTGCTGACCCGCTAGGTTCCTGGCTTGGCGCCACCTCTGCTGTCCCGCTGGGTCCCTGGCTTGGCATTTGCTGAAGTTTTCCCACGTCTTCACCGTCCTTGGCTGCTCTGGCACTGGCTTCAGCTTACTCACAGTGGTCTCCGGTAACAAGGTGGATGGTCCCTTAGTGGCGACAGCTTCTCTTCTACCACTGATCACAACTGGTTCCCCGTCCAGCTGAACCGTTACTCTCAGTTGGACTCCAATCCTGCAGTCCCAAACTTGCACTTCTTCTCCTGCTTTTGGATAGGCCCTCAGACAGCCTAGAAGCCAGATTTCCCTGGGATTTTGGCCTAGCAACCCAGGGCGGCATAACACATGTCCATGCAGACAGCCGTCTAGGTGGCACAGAACCCTGATCACCTGACTCCACCCAAATAAATAGGCTCTCCCAGCAAGCCAAGGGACTAAAGCTCTCAGTTGGACTAAAGCCAATTGGCTAAAACATCCCATCCTTTCATAACCTGACCTTGCTAAGCCCTTATCTATCTAATGTCACCAGTATAACGCTACCTAGCAACAAAAGAGAGAAGGTGCAGCAAGTCCAGAACTAGAGAGGAATCAGTGGATCTACTAACAATTAACCAGGGCAACGACCACCTGGCAAACTAAATTTACCAGCAACCCTGCCTAAACACCAGGGTGCTACACAAATATGCTTGCAAAAACATGATTTAAAAAGGGTTTAGCTGGAATCCCCTTATGTTATCCTGGTGTGTTGGTGACAATCAATGTATGGTTAATGCTGATTAGGATAGTACATTGGTTATTCTTCATAATTATGTATGTACAATATAAGCACAAGGCTCTATAAATGAAGTGGTGAAATTACTGTATGCCTGTGGACAGTACACTGGAAAGTTGCGAAAGTACTTCATATGAAGGAGGTTTGATGACAGCCATGATTGTACTGCTGTGTTATTAGTACAATGTGCTGTACTTTATGACTAATGTTTAATGTTATCACTTTTGGGATCTCATTTAATAAGGATGTATACTGTCTGGATATGCCCTCTATGTATGAATTATTCATGAACAATGGGAATATTATTTAGGCTGGGTTCACACTTATGCGAATTGGATGTGAATTTCTCTGCATCCCATTCACATGACAGGAGACTGTGGCCATCTTTCTATGGAACCGATTCACACATCTCTAAAGCAGCCGTGGTCTGCACTGGAAAAAAGGTCTGAATTCAGGCAAAAATTCAGATCTGATTCCCCCCTGAAATGGAGAACTAAGATGCACTGGACCCCCTGCTGCGAGCCACGGCCCCACTAAGTGTGAACCCAGCCTAAAGACTTATTTACACTTGCAGTGCCCTCTGAAGAGTGATCTGCTGTGGATCTCGCCTCAGAGGATGACAGGCAGTGACAGGGGCGGACTGACCATTGGGCCACTCGGGCACTGCCCGAGGGCCCCATGCCACTAGGGGGCCCCATCAGGGTTGCCAGCCTCAGTAAAAGCAGGGACAGTATGTAAAAATTTGAGTTTTATTTTACATCTGTCTCTGAAATGTCCCTTACCGACATCCTTTTGGACTAAAAATCCCGAGATTATAGCTGCCCCACCTCTCCAGTACCTTCTCAGCCAATAGAAACATATCTGTGTATACTGTGTGATTGTATACTGTGTGTATGTGTTTATGTATACTGTGTGGCCCCATAATCTCTGATTGCCCAGGGGCCCCATGAGTTGTCAGTCCGCCCCTGGGCAGTGAGGAGTCATTATGTTGCCTCCTTGCCGTCTGTTTTAACCCCTAAAAACCTACCTACCTACAGGTGAATGGGTTGTGCTCAGTAGGCAGTACTACATACATTTTTGCTACAGGTGTACACCCCTGTCCGCCCCTGTCTGCTGCCTTTGCAGTTTACGTGGAAGTGATAAGAATGTGGCAGTCCTATTGGATTATTTGAATATACTTTGGATAATACTGTAAATAGTATAAAGTGATAATAGTATAAAGTGATTTCTGTGAATCATTGGGATTTTGCAATATTGTATTGATTGACTATTTTTTATGTTTGACAATATAAAATGCATTGGTGAGGATATATGTATGGTGACTTATTTAAAGTGTGACACTTGACCATGGAGTATATACATTTATATGTATTTGATGCATGTGGAAAAATTTATATTGTTGGCTAGCTAGTGAAATAGATTGGGTGTTCTTACACATTTTAGTAATGCTACATCACTTTTTTCTTTATTAATAGGTTTGTTAAATTGAAAAATCCTGGCATGCAAGGTGATGCTAGCAATTTTCTTTTTTTTAGTCAAAGGATTACAGCACAGTTTTGCCCCCAAGTTACCGACTCATCCCACTCATGCTGAGCCATGGAGTGTCCAGTCCATCTCAGCTTTATGCAAATAGACTAAAGAATGATAGGTCATGTAGTTTATCAAGGAAGCAATGAACAACTCCATTCACCGTACTCTTATGCCACGTACACATGATCGGAATTCTGGCCAGAAAAAGACCGATGAGAGCTTTTCATCGGAAAATGCGACCGTGTGTATGCTCCATCGGAATTTAGCTGTCCGAATTTCTGCCAGCCAAAAATTTATAGCATGTTCTCAATTTTCCTGACGGAAAAACTTTCTATCGGAAATTCCGATCGTGTGTATGCAATTCCGACACAGATTCAACTACGAGACAGAAGCTATTGGCTACTGGCTATTGAACTTCCTTTTTCTAGTCCCGTTGTACGTGTTGTACGTCACCACATTATAAATTATCGGAATTTGGTGTGACCGTGTGTAGGCAAGACAGCTTGAGCCGAATTCCGTCGGAATTTCAATCGGGAAAACCATCAGAGCTTTTTCCGACGAGAATTCCGATCGTGTGTACGCGGCATAAGAATCTGAGCAATGGGAGCGTGGACATCAAATTAAGGTTTGATTTTAAAAATGATGAAGATAAGTAGGTAAGTAGTTGGGCATATGTTTTAGTACCTATTTAGATCTATGAATGGGAGTGGAAGTGTATTTCTTTGTAGCGTTAAATAGGTGCGTTGTTATGCGTCAAAGGGTGTTTCATTTTTGCACTGACTCTGTTTGTGATGCATTTTCGATTTAAAGCGCAACTCCACTTTTGTTCAGAAAAAAAGCATTCGCCTTTGGGTGATCTATGTACATTGCAAGGATTATAACAAACTTTGTTGCAGATTCCTACCTTTTTATTATTCTGAAGAGATCCCTGTGTATCTGACTTGTATCTGAGGCAGACTTCTGGAAAAATTGGTGAACCGATCACAGAAGCAGGTAATGATGTTTCTGGGAAATGGTCAGTACACACTCTGTGTACACAACAACTCCAGGTAGCCATATTGCAATGCATTCTTGGAAAATTACAGAGGCTGCAGATTGAAAAGGAAAGGTCATTTTTAATAACATTCAATGACAATATGTTTAGTGTGACAATTATATGTGCTATATTGTTTTTTTTAAATTATTATTTGCTTTTTTTTCCCCCATGAAATTGGAGTTACCCTTTAAGAATTTTGAATGGATAGGATTAACAACCTTTGACCAAGGCTTGTTAATATCTGTTGCCAACACACTATATGCTTTTCTATGTGCTACCATTGACTTCTTTGGGCCTCCCAGCGCAATAAAATGCATTAAAAAAATTGACATATTGTTAAATTGCACTACACTGCAGCACTGGGATGGGATTAGATTATGATGAATTATGATGAACCATGCATTTTAGCATGCTGCTATGCGTTCAATCTGAACAGTGCAAAAAACTGAACAGTGTAAATGGGCCACAAGTATTTGTGAACACTGCTGAGAGTTTGCAATGCTTACCTAACAGAGACTAGAAACTTTTAGGCCCCTTTTCACACAGGGCAGATTCCGTCTGATCAGCAGGGGATCAGCTCACAGATGCCCTGCTGATTGGAGCAGAGCAGGTGGATGACATTTCTGTGTCCTCTCAGTTTCTGCAGAGTGGACACAGACAGAGCCCGCTCTGCTCTATAGGTAGCCGGGAGTAAATGGACTTCACTGTCCATGTATACCCAGCTACCTCCGATTGACTTCATCATCTTCCATTTTTGCTCAGCAGACCTGATCGGACACAAATGCGTTTACACCTGCCTGTCTATAGGAATGCATGGGCCTTTTGATTAGGTTCACCTGAAAACAGGGGCAGACTGAAACACTCAGGGCCCTCAGACCAAATAAAGCAAGGGCCCCCTGTCAGGCCCTACCCCTACATTTTGCACAACATACAACTGCCTCTTTTTTAGGGAGAGACCATTTGTGTTAGAGAGAGACCCCCCACCAGGACCCATTAGAGACTACAAAGGAATCTAATGGGACCTGGAGGGTGGTCTCTCTAACAGAGGCCCTCTCTGTGCCCATTATACAGTCTGTTAGTGTCTCCTCCAGGCCCCATTAGAGACTGCAACAGAGTCTAATGGACCTTGGAGGGGGGTCTCTAACAGTGTCCAATAGAGAGTCTCTGTTAGAGAGAGATCCCCCTCCAGGACCCATGGAAAACTACAAAGGAGTCTAATGGGATCTGGAGGGGGTCTCTCTAACAGAGGCCCCTTCAGTGTCCATTATAAAGTCTATGAGAAGAGTCCCCTCCAGGCCCCATTAGAGAACACAAAGGTGTATAATGGGACCTGAGTTGGGTCTCTCTCTCTAAGCCCTTGTACACACGGTCGGAGATTCTGACTACCAAATCCGTCAGAGTAATTCCGATGGATTAATTCCAGAAGAAGTCCGGAAGTGATGTTGCATACACACGGTCGGACTAAGTTGTTGGAAAATCCGATTGTACATAACGTGATGACGTTATTTTGTTAGACGGGACTACGTTCAGGCTAGTAGCCAATACCTTTGGCCTAGGAATTTGATCTGAGCATGCATGGCACTTTTCCGTCGGAGTAGGCTACACATGATCGGAGTATGTCCGATAGGAGCATTTTGTCGGAAAATTTTACCGGCAAGTTGGAAAACTTGGTCCGCCGGATATTCCGACGGAAACAGTCAGATGCAGACCACACACAGTCTGAATATCCGACATAACGGTCCAATAGGACACATTCCGTCGGAATCTCTGACCGTGTGTACAAGGGCTTACAGAGGTGCCCATTTCAGTGTCTATTAGAGAGTCTCTATTAGAAAGAGCCCCCTCAAGGCCCCATAAAAAACTACAAAGGAATCTAATGGGACCTGGAGGGGGCCTCTTTCTAAGGTAAGAGGAGCGGTACATAGTGCCAATTTTATTTCTGCTTTGTGAGAGGTTGGGGTAGGGGTAAGAGTCATGGCACAAGGAGGGGGCCCCATGAAGGTCAGAGTGAATGATGGTGTTCACTGTACACTCTGTTAGAAAGAGCCCCCTCCTGGACCCATAAAAAACTACAAAGGAATTTAACGGGACCTGGAGGGGGCCTCTTTCTAACAGTGTACAGTGAACGCCTTCATTCACTCTGGTCCTCACGGGACCCCCTCCTTGTGCCATGACTCTTACCCCTACCCCAACCTCTCACAAAGTAGAAATAAAATTGGCACTCTGGGTACTGTAGCTGGCTCCAGCATCCCCTGTGGGTGGCTGGCTGGCACCCTACTGTGGGTGGGTGACTGGCTGGCACGGTGCACCGTGCTGTGAGTGGCTGGCTGGCACCCTGCTGTGGCTCAGTGGGTGGCTGGCTGCAGCACTGCACTCTGCTGTGGGTGGCTGGCTCCCTGCTGTGGGTGGGTGGCTGGCATGGAGCGCCCTGCTGTGGGTGGCTGGCTGGCTCCTTGTTGTGGGAGGCAGTCTGGCACAATGCACCCTGCTGTGGGTGGCTGGCTCCCTGCTGTGGGTCACTGGGTGGCTGGCTGGCAGGATGCACCCTGCTGTGGGTGTCTGGATTCCCTACTGTGGGTCAGGGGTGGCTGGCTGTCACCATGCACCCTGCTGTGGGTGGGTGGCTGGCCTGGCTCCCTACTGTGGGTCGGTGGCTGGCTGGCACAATGCACCCTGCCGTGGGTGGGTGGCTGACCTGGCACCCTGCTGTGGGTTAGTGGGTGGCTGGCTGGCACGGTGCATCCTGTTGTGGGTGGCAGGCCTGGCTCCCTGCTGTGGGTCAGTGGGTGGCTGGCTGGCATGGTACACTGTGAGTCAGTGGGTGGCTGGCACATTGCACCCTACTGTGGGTGGCTCCCTGCTGTGGGTCAGTGGATGGGTGGCTGGCTGGCACGGTGCACCCTGTTGTGGGTGGCTGGCCCGGCTCCCTTTTGTGGGTCAGAGGGTGTCTGGCTCCTTGCTGTGGGTCAGTGGGTGGGTAGCATGGTGCACCCTGCTGTGGGTGGCTGGCCTGGCTACCTGCTGTGGGTCAGTGGCTGGCACTGGGCATCCTGCTGCGGGTGGCTGGCTCCTGAGGCAAGGGGGACCTTTCTTTGCCCTATCCGGATTCTGGGTAGAAGAAGCCAGGACTCGGGTTTCCAGCCCAGTGCATGGACTGGGCCTGCAAACCTTCTTTCTATGATGATGACACTAGTGCCTGCTTTGGCCCGGGCCCACAAAAGATGGTCGCTGCGGCTGCAAGTTTCCAGCAGGCAGCACTGGCGGGCCCCCTTCCTCGACCCCTTAGTCCTCCCCTGGCTAAAAAACTGACAGACGGACCAGAGCAGAATGGCCATGTGAAAGGGGCCTTTAGTTGTACTTCGAATGTAGCAAAGAAACACTTTTTTGACAATCATCCTATGAATTTCTATTAATCAGATCAATATCCTTAAGACCAGAAAAAAAAATTTCATAGTGGGGATCTAGCGCACTCCTGAAACTTAAACCCCTTCAATAAATAATGTAACAGTGTGGACCCTCATGATGACTTCACTGATTAAGGCATTTCATTGACACAGAATCCCCTGACAATGTTCCGTCAATGAAACACTTTGGGTGTGGCTTAATCTGTGACATCATCACACCTGCTTACTGCCGCTTTTTTTTTTGCTTGTCTCTGTATCCTAATTGTAAGTACCTTTCTTTTACTCAACAAAGGCAATATACAGTACATAGTAAATTTACACTACTGTATGTGGGCTTCTGCTCTTTTTTGATGTTTCGGAGAATTGGTTTATACAGTTTTGGTTGACTCCTGCCTGTGTTGATCTGGAATTTGGATGTATGGGTTCAGATTGCCAGTGATCTATTACTAAAGCGTTCCATGAGCTCTAGCTATTTGTAGATTATGGGGATCTGGCAAGAGGCTTTGTGAATGGTGGTGGAGGACTCCGGTTTTGAATACTCACCTGCTGGCTTAACCTTCACATTTGAACATTTACATGGACATTTATGATTCACATTTTTGTACAACAATTGGAACACTGTGTTTTGCACTGTCTGAGCATGTCTTGTAGTAATTTGTTTGCTTTTATGTGCACTTACATTTAAATAATTATAGGAGATGCACCTAAAAGTTTATATAGTTTCACATTTTTCTGATACTATAATTTAGTGTGCAGCATCCTATAGTTCTGGGATACACAGCACGAAAAGTTTTTTTTCTATTTATTCTAGGGTGGCATTCTTGCCACACGTCACGTCATCGCCCAGCTCTACCGATAGCAGAGTTCAGGGTGTAGGCAGGTTCAGTCTACTTTGTCTATTGCAGGTGGTGCCCTTCCACAATGGTACCGCAGCTGGAGAGCACTATGGTTTCCTGGGATCACAAGGAATCATCCAATTGGATGCTGCTACCATATGTGACTATGGCAACCATTTTGGGACGGCAAGAGCCAACTTAGGGCCCTGGCTCCAGGTTTTGGTATGCATTTTGCAAGTGGGCAGAGTAGGGAAAGGTACCCCATGTGTTAGGGACAGTACTAGCATTAGGTTCCTAATGAGGAGGGAAGGCGTAGGGTTGCATCTCTTCAGGACACCTTTCCGACTGGGCACTAGCCGGCCAGGCTGCATTCTGTCCCCTCTCAACAGATGCCATCAGTCTGGCTGGAATTCGATTTTTTCACATTGCTGGATAGCCTTCCAACCAGGTTTGTTTTGAACTATTACTGCATTATCTTAATGCAAGTCTTCTATTGCTCCTGCCTGTGGGAATTATTGCCTCCGCACCATACTGCATCACCCCTAACCTGGTAACATTAGAGTCACCCATCAGAAAAAAAAAGGTCCTCACGTGGATGTGCAATAACATTACAAAAAGATAGCAGAAGAACTCTGGAGCATAGTAAGTGATAATGGTGATCCTTTGGTCACACAACCTGTAGAAGCAAGTATCTCCTTGTAGGCTTAGCAATCTCAAGTGTACAAGAGAATGGTAGAGTGCGATGGAAGGTGATCAAGACCCCCCTATGTTTACCCTGAGCAGAGGCCATGTAGAAGGAGGTGAAGTGGGGAGATAAAAAAATGAGACGAGGACTTGGAGGAAAACCT
The DNA here is from genome assembly GCF_037356315.1 of Lithobates pipiens. Taxonomy (NCBI): domain Eukaryota; kingdom Metazoa; phylum Chordata; class Amphibia; order Anura; family Ranidae; genus Lithobates; species Lithobates pipiens. Next base: position 250,744,846 of record NW_027507903.1, on the reverse strand, counting down.
GGTCTCTTAAAGGCAGAAAATATCCAAATGGTAGGATTTAAGGTAGTGAAAAACGTAAGTTCTCTTTATGGGGAAATTTAGGCCCTGGATGTTCTGCGAATAAATCACTAGAGGCTGTAAAGCCATAGCTTCAAAAAAATGGAGCAGGACAGTGAGCTGTTCAAGGACCGTGGGAGCCAGACAAACTTACCGGTCAAGGGGGACCTGAAACTGTGGGGATGAAAGGAGGAGGGAAAGAGGAGGAAGAAAGAGGAACAAGGAGATAAACAAAAGCAGTGAACTTTATGCGAAAAAGCATCCCAGAATTACACTTTAAATGTTGCATACGTTATCATGTTGGTTGATGGCAGTGTGGTGTGGGATGAGAATATATTCACTGGCTTTTTAAAATCTGGCTTCCTTATATAAATACATATTGTATATAAATGCATATTTTTGGTTTTAGTTAATGTGGGGAAGGGTTATCCTCGCTCAGGACTTTAATGCCCCTGCTCAGGAGACACTTATACTTAGGAATTAAGACATACACAAGGCAACTTTCTTTCCTTCATTCACTAGCCACTTGCTTACTGGGCACTTAAACCCCCCTCCTGCCCAGACCAATTTTCGGCTTTCAGCGCTGATGCACTTTGAATGACTATTGCGCGGTCATACTACACTGTACCCAAATAACATTTTTACCATTTTCTCACAAATAGAGCTTTCTTTTGGTGGTATTTAATTACAGCTGGGAGTTTTATTTTTTGCTAAACAAACAAAAAAATATGCAAAAGAAAAAAAGAAAAAAAAATCATTTAATAGTTTGTTATAAAATTTTGCAAACAGGTCATTTTTCTCCTTCATTGAAATGCGCTGATGAGGCGGCACTGGTGGGCACTCATAGGCGGCACTGGTGGGCACTGATAGGCTGCACTGGTGGGCACTGATAGGCACAATTAAGGCGACACTAATAGGCACAAATAAGGTGGCACTGATAGGCACAGATAAGGCAGTACTGATGGGCACAGATAAGGCGGCACTGATGGGCAAAGATGGGTACAGATAAGATGGCACTGATAGGTGGCACTAAGGGGCACTGATAGGTACCACTGATAGACGGGACTTATGGGCACTGATAGGTGGCTCTGATAGGTGGCACTGCTGGGCGGCACTGATGGGCACTGGTAGATGACACTGATGGGCATGGATATGTGGCACTGAGGTGCAGCAATGTTGTTGAGGCAGATTGTGGGCACTGATAGGTGGCACTGTGGGTACTGATGTATGGCACTGTGGGCACTGATGTATGGCACTATGGGTGGCACTTTTTTTAGTATCTGAGTGGTACTGGCAGGGGGCAGGTGGGCACTGATAAGCTGGCCGTGATCGGGACTGATGTCCCGATCACGGCCGCCGGTGGTCGGCTTTTCTTTTCTCTCCTCACACTGTCAGAGCGAGAAGGAAAAATAGGCGATTACCGGCTCTGTTTTGTCACATGATCAGCTGTCATTGGCTGACAGCTGATCACGTGGTAAGGGGTCGGGATCGACCCCTTGCTTGGATCCGTGCTCAGGCGAGTCTCATAGACTTGCCTATCACAGAGCGCGCCGCGCGCGCCCCTCAGGGGGCGCGCAGGCCGCTCGTGCACGGGACGACGTCAATAGACATAGTCCCGGCAAAGCAGGTCCGCGCTGTAGCCGTCATTCGGCTATAGCGCGGATCTCTAGTGGCTAGACATGGGCGCCTTCAAAAAATAATTTTGTTTTGTTCCGTTTCATTCTGTACGGAAAAAAAAAATCATATTTCATAATTTGAGTAGGAAATTCAATTAGGATTCGTACGAAATATGAATTTGCGTTAGATTCGTAAACTTTTTGTTAACATAACGAAAGTTCGTTATGATGAATTTATCATTATGAGGGGCTCCCACCATCCTTGTGCTGTGCTGACTTCCTGGGTTTTTAACTTTTAGGTTTGTTAACTTTTCGTAAAAAATTACGAATGTTCGTTATGATGAATTTATCATTATGAGGGGTTCCCTCCATGCCTGTGCTGTGCTGACTTCCTCTGATTGGTGAACAAAACACCAGTCACAATTCTGTTAATTTGGATCTGAAATTCTAGAAATTCGTTAACGAAATTTCGTATGAAATTCGTAAGCATAGAAATTCCCATAGGGTTCCCACCATCCCTGTGCTGACTTCCTGGGGTTTTAACTTTTAGGTTCATTAACTTTTCTTAACAATTACGAATTTTCATTGTGATGAATTTATCATTATGAGGGGTTCCCACCATCCCTGTGCTGTGCTGACTTCCTGGGTTTTTAACTTTTAGTTTCGTTAACTTTTCATTAATTATGAATTTTCGTTATGAATTTGGATCCGAAATTTGTAAATGAAATTTTGTATTTCGTACGGAATTCGTATGCATAAAAATTTGCATTGCAGATTCATACGAATTTTCGTTTCGTACGAAACGAATCGCACATATCTATCATTCACAGATTGCAGAAAAGAAATACAACTCCCCCATCAACACAGTGCTGACAGGGGAATCCCTCCTGCCGAGACATTGTCTGCTTCTGGCAGGAGAGCCGGCAGGGGAAGCCAGTGATAATTGCAAGAAAGTCCAGCAGGCTGGTTGCATCCAAGTTGATTGATCAACCTGGTACATTCAGCCTGCCCATTAATGGTTCAAATCTCAGCTAGTTCCTGCTAAACCCGCCAAGATTCGAACCGCAAATAGCCGGCCTAAGCTGACAAATTACAGCCAGTATTCATTTTTTTACCCCATATTTCTTGCAGATTTCTACCTGCATCATGTCTGTGTTGTACATATGACTCATACAGTATCTCCACACTGCACCTACAGTATTTTGCAACTAGTGGCCTGTACAAAGGTAAACAGATTCATTCAAATTTGGATGGATTGGATATGTAGGAGAATTAAAAGGTCTTGAGTTTAAAATAGGTATTCTTGGTAATCACTACCCAGCTGCTTTCCTGTACTACTTAGTGTGGGATATTATCTCTGATGGTGTTTACAGCTACAGTGCCTTGAAAAATTACTCATACCCCTTGAAATTTTCCACATTTTGCCATTTTTTGCCCATTCCTCTTTGCAAAATAGCTCAAGCTCTGTCAGAGTGCACAAAGAGCGTCTGTGAACAGCAATTTATAAGTCTTGCCTCAGATTCTCATTTAGAATGGCCCAGTCAAATCCAACATATGAATATGCTTTAATCTATACCATTCCATTGTAGATCTGGCTGTATGTTTAGGGTCGTTGTCCTGTTGGAAGGTGAACCTTTACCCAAGTCTCAAGTCTTTTTTTAAGATTGCCCTGTATTTGGTGTCATCCATCTTCCCATCAACTCTGACCAGCTTCCCTGTCCCTGCTAAAGAAAAGCATCCCGACAACATGATGCTGCCACCACCATGTTCATGGTGTGTTTAGCTTGATGTGCAGTGTTAGTTTTCCGCCACACATAGCTTTTGCTTTAGGCCAAAAAAGTTACATTTTGGTCTCATCTGACCAGAGTACCTTCTTCCATATGTTCACTGTGTCCCCCACATGGCTTCTAGCAAACTGCAAACGGGACTTCTTATGGCTTTCTTTCAACAATGGCTTTCTTCTTGCCGCTCTTCCATAAAAGCTGGATTTGTGGAGTACACGACTAATAGTTGTCCTGAGGACAGATTGTCCCTCCTTAGCTGTGGATATCTGCAGCTTCTCCAGAGTTACCAAAGGTAACTTCTCTCTTGGCTACTTCTCTGATTAATGCTCTCCTTGCCCGGCCTGTTAGTTTAGGTGGATGACCATATCTTGGTCGGTTTGCAGTTGTGCCAAACTCTTTATGTTTTTGGAGGATGGATTGAACAGCGCTCCGTGAGATGTTCAAAGCTTGGGATAGTTTTTTTATAACCTAAACCTGCTTTAAACTTCTCCACAACTTTATCCCTGACCTATCTGGTGTGTTTCTTGGCCTTCATGATGCAGTTTGTTCACTAAGGTTCTCTAACAAACCTGTGAGGGCTTTGCAGAACAGCTGTATTTATACTGAGATAAAATTACACACAGGTGGACTCTATTTACTAAATTAGGTGACCTCTGAAGGCAATTGGGTCCACTAGATTTTAGTTAGGGGTATCAGAGTAAAGGGGGCTGAATACAAATGCACACCACACTTTTCAGATATTATGGGCAACTTTATGTTGGTCCATCACATAAAATTCCATTCCAAGTACATTTATTTTTTTGGTTGTAACATGACAAAATGTTTTCATATATTTTTTTTTTTTTTAACCTTTGATCTACGTCCCTTTTTCATCTAAAGTAATGCTATTGCTCATCTATTTGATACTATTACTTATTACTTTTCTTTACTTTGTTACCTGGTAACAAGTAGCAGATACCTCTGTTTAAATAATACCTTACATAATTGATCTCTATGCATTTTCTGCTAATTTTCTTTATTTTTTGTTGTAGTTCTACAATATACCCCCTAGGGGGCAACAAGCCTGTTCGGTTTGCAAGATATACTACATAGAGTGGAGGTATTTTATTTTGTTTCATGTATCCTGTCGCCCCACACTACTTTGGGCTGTCATTCATGTGGGACTTCTATTATTACTCCTTTCCCCATTTTGAGTTGCCGCCTAGAATGTGCTTACAGTCACCCGGCATGCAGAGCCGCTTGCGTAGTTCACCCATAGTGGCTATTTGGAGCACAGGAACCTTTCAATCGGCTGCCCTCCATCTTGCTACCCCAGTGGACATGCGCAGTCCGCCCGTGAAGCTTTGCGTGTTGGTGGGCAGTGTGCGTGGCTCTTTTCTCCGCTGCGCTGACATCGCGCATGTGCGTTTGGGGCGGGCGGTGGGCGTGTGGCTCAGGAGGCCGTTAGGAGGGCAGACCTACAAGGAAACACAGCTGACACTGGTCTCTTTGCAGGTAAATAACTTACTTGCGGGTAATAACTTAACTCTATAACATTTATTCATTGTACCATTTTTGATATATCCCCCTCAGCACTCTATATATTTAAATGAATTGATTTATGAGAGTCTAATTGACTTTAATCAATTTATATTTATTACATAGATATTTGTCATCCATATGGCTTTCGTGATTGCTAAAGTTTCCAATCTGGCCTAATACTCCCATCAGGTATAAACTTTTATGGCTTATATTTACATTTCCTTTATAGATCTTTGTATAGCCTAATTTTGGGGCATATATATGCAATATTACATAGATACTATCTACCGTTATCTTTTTCATGATCAGGCTGACCCTCCATTTCCTGGCCTCAGTGCTCCTGTTTGCTCGGGCCTGCTGGTTTTTTTCTCTGTGGGAGGAGAGGCCGGCCATCTTTCACTCCACTACCTAGGTTTGATCTAGAGGTAATTACCTCGGTTGGGCGTTCAGGATCGTTTTAAAAAAAAGCACAATCCCTTTTTCCTTTTATTTGTTTTTACTTTGGAATGTTTCGTCTGTGACTCCATTTCAGCACATGTAAGTGCATCCACTATACACAAACTTAATATATGTTTATGGATTCATATGTACTGTATTTCATGTACTCATATCAGTTGTGAGTTCTTGAAGAACACCCTCGAGGAAAGAAAGTAATTGAAAGGTGTCGGGTGAAGGACCACATTTGATCGCGCACTGACATTTTGGTGTTTCTTTTACAGATTTGTATACATTCCTATCTACTATTTGATCCTCAGTGACCATGTTTTTAATTATGTGTTTTGTAAAATAAATATATATTTTTGCAACATCTCTTGTATATCTCCTAATCTATTTTTGTTGTGTAGATATTAATGCCTTTAAAGTCCACTTAGGAGTACCCATTCTTTAACTTCCAAAATTTTTGGATGTGGCATTATATCTAAGTGAGCACTATGCTGACCTCCCCATTTTTCTAGATTTTAGTTAGGGGTATCAGCGTAAAGGGGGTTGAATACAAATGCATACCACACTTTTCAGATATATATTTGTAAAAAAATGTAATTCATTTTCCTTCCACTTCACAATTATGTGCCACTTTGTGTTGGTTCATCACATAAAATCCCAATAAAGTACATTTATGTTTTTGTTTGTAACATGACAAAATGTTGAGAATTTCAGGGGGGTAAATACTTTTTCAAGGCACCGTATGTGCAGTATTAGTGAGCCTCAGAGAATTTTGTCAAAGGTTAGATAAATAAGTCTTACATATAGCTGTATAATGTTTAGGATTATCCCTACTTATCCAGCTAGCAGAGCACAGGATGTACTTGATATGTTGAGCAATGACTTTCAATACATGACATCATTAACAGGAAGCACTTGGGCTCCATCACCAGAAACAACTGCATGGTAATTATATTAAAATAAAAAAATTAAAAATAAAAAACACATGGAGGAGAGAGATATTTGTGCTGCCTATAGCAGATATTTTATTATGTATGTTGGAACTATGTTATTACATCAAACCGGTTGTGAATGAATTGTACAGAGGTATTTATCACAACTGTAAAAACAAGTACATGTATCCTCTAAAACCTAGCAGAGGAAATACACAAATCAGAAACTAATCATACAGAAGTATAAGGCTCTCTTTAAGGCCACTTTCACACTAGTGGTCTAAAAAAGTGACAGGCGGATCTGATTGGACCCTCTGTTCTCCTCTCTGGAACAACGGTTGTAAATGCACATGTGTCCATTTGTCCGCTTACATTCAATCCAATCCACTAAAAACAGATGAATGGGAATCTGGCCCCTTCTGTCTAGTGGATCGGATGAAAGTCGGGAGTAAACAGACGGGAAGTCCATTTTACATCCGACCGCCCATAGAGGAGAATGGGTGGCGTCTGCTCTGCATAAGAGGAACAGAGATGGACCAGTCATCTGCCTGCCCAGCAGGGGTCAACTGACAGATCCCCTGCTGGGCGGACTCCTTCCCAAGTGAAAGGGACCTAAAGAGTCTCCTTCTCAAATTCTTTTCTGTATAAATGCAAATAGTAAAAAAATCCACTTTTAAAGTGTACTGTATCTAAAGTCATATTTTAGTTTTGGATAGATAGAGGATTAGAACCCCTGTGAAGTTACTCTTACTTCTCAGTTGCACCTAAGAATCCATATGGCCACCGGGCATAGCCTTGGATGAGATGGTCACATGGATAGATACTCAGGATTATTTACAGTTAGGCCCCTGTTGAGACAAACTCTTCGAGTATTTGTTAAAAATCAGACGAGGTCCTACGGGCATTCCTGAAACCTCAGTGAGTCCAACCACTTTCATGTTTTCAATGTACAACTGTTCTCAGCCTCTGTTATATTTTTATTGTTTTGTTTTTCTCTGATTTACTAGCATACTTATGTTATTTATAAGATGCTAAATTAAACTGCTATGGTTATCAATAAAACCTTTTGTAAAAGAACCCCTGTGTAGTTTTTATTGCAGTCTGTCTGGGAAGAATCCCCCTCTCTATATGTCCTGGGACTGAGAGGCAGGGGAGATCCAACTTTGAGGCCCCCCCCCCCCCCCCCTCCAATTTGAGTTGTCACTGGAAAAGAAATTAAGATGAAATATTCAAATGGAGACACTTTTTCCAGTGCCAAGAGTTTAAAGACTGAAGATATTTGGGAGAAACATGGAGATTGCCATAGCAGACTGCTCTACATATGGCAGTTGCCTGTCTCTCTTGCTGACGCTCTGCCTTTGCTAATTTGCATACTGGTTTTAGAAATGTTAGACTTGCACTAGTAGTTGGGGGTGAGCAGTAAACCAAGTGGTTGAGTTGCGTTATACCACTCCCCCCACCCCTGGGGATGACACATGTTGCAGCCACAATGCTTTGTGGGTGTAGCAGGAATTTTATCTCCTGTCGTATTCAGCAAATGCTGATCCATTCAACAGAATGAGAGCTCCCCACAGCAAAGTGTAGGGAATGCAGTTGCAGCATCTTACTGTGGGGTGCAAGATGTTAAAGCAGGCATTGAGGCGACGCAACGCCTCCTCATGGTCTGTTAAATGCTCTCTGAAGAGCAATCCTGAACGTGCATCATTCTTCAGACAGCAACACAAGTGTAAACGAGCCCCTTCTTACAAAGCCATACCTCCCAACATTACAACAAGATAAAGGGGTGCATAGGTACACAGATGGCATGCTGGTGGCTTTGTGCAGGAGTCTTCAGGGCACTTAAAGCAGTTTAAAAATCCTTAACACTGGTGGCCAATGGTTCTAGAAATAGCTCTGCATTGGTGAGCAGTGGCAGAATAAAGAAGTCCTCTTTCTTCCCTGTAATCAGTAGGCAGTGCCAAGATGAAATAGTCATTCTTTCATTGGTGCACAGCTGTAGTAAAAATAGCACCCCCTCCCCGCACAGATGGCACTTTGCAAAAGTCTGTGTCCTGTTCTGCTTCATTTTGATGGTATAGTGTATACTGTAAGCCAAGAGATCACTTCACGAAGTGGGGTTGATTTACTAAAGGCACACAGACTGTGCCCTTTTTTCATTTCCCCAGAGTTTAGTAAATGTGGTGAAGCTCTGCTGGATTTCCATCATCTAATCATGTGCAAGTAAAAAATTTTTGTTTTTGTTTGTTGCACATGATTTGGTATTCTTTACAAAGTGAAGCTTTATCACATTACATTTAATAAGGAAAATAAGTGCAACTGCACTTGCAAGGTGCACAGTCTATTTGCCTTCAGTAAATCAACGTCATTGTTTGTATAGATATGGAACCAGGTACTGGAATGAGTAATGAATATATCAACGCTTTGGCTCTGGGGCACGCTCTGAATCCATGGAACCACAGTACAAATCCTGGGACTACTGGGGGCTAAAGGAAGGCACTATGTTATTTAGATGGGCAATATAATGGGCAGATCACAAGGAGGGCCATAGTGGTAGTCCCTCTGGGGTTGATTTACTAAAGGCAAATAGACTGTGCACTTTGTAAAGTGCAGTTGCACTCTGCAAGCGCAGTTGCGCCACAGCTTAGTAAATTGAGCAAAAGCTCTGTAGACTTCCATCATCTAATCATGAGCATGCAGAAAATTCAGTTTTATTTTCCTTGCACCTGAGTGGGTATTCTTTGCAAAGTGAAGCTTTTCCTCATTTACTAAGCTCTAGAGCAGAGTGTCTCCAAACTATGGCCCTCCAGTTGTTCAGGAACTACAATTCCCATCACGCCTAGTCATGTCTGTAAATGTCAGAGTGGTACAATGCCTCATGGGATGTGTAGATCTGCAACAGCTGGAGGGCCGTAGTTGTGAGATCCCTGCTTCTAAAGCAGGGATCTCCAAACATTCTAAACAAAGTCCTTGAGACTTTTGCATGGCCGGACTTTGGCCAGTGGGAGTAAACATCTTGTATTAGGGGGAGGAATAGTGCCCCATCATTGGTATAGGGCGGAATACAGCCCCATTAGTTGTGTCAGTGGGTGAAATTGTGCTCCATTGTCAGTGCCAGAATAGGGTCTCGTATCAGTGGGAGGGATAGTGACAAAGGCAAGCAGTTTGGAGACCACTGTTCTAGAGCAACTGCACAGTTGCATTTAGTAAACCATCCCCTATGTTTATCTCAGGAAAGGTTTCTACCCATAAAAAGTGCTGAAAGCTTGCAATAAATAAATTCTCCTCAGGCTGGTGTACATGAACTTAAGCCTGCATGAACTAGGCCTGAATGTCCAGGGATATGCTAACCCCAGCTCCATCCGAAATGTCTTCTCAACTGCTGGTATTTTGGAAGTATTTCCTACCATGGCTCCATTTTCATATAAACCAGTTTGCACTCCTCTCACAGCAGTGCATAAGGATATGCTTGATTTTTTAAATATACATTTCTCTTTCCTGAATACAAAATATAAGAAAAAGCCACAGAGGCAGTTTGCATAGGAAAAATGCAATAACAAATTCAAAAAAGAAAATGTGCGCACAAAGTATGTATGTGTACTCTAAGAAACAAACACAATAGATATCTGCTATATGTCACTATAGTAGCCTACGTGTATGAAAATGCCATGTTGCAGTGTCCTGGATGGTAGTGGCTAACGATGGATATAAAAAATATTTTAACACAACACATCTGGAATGTTGCAACGATCATATAACTGTTTCACATATGAACAGTGGTGCTAAAACAAAATACCAAAGTATACTCAAGAGGGCAATAGCAAAGTCACAGACAGAAATAGAAGCTTTTACCCTATAACGTTTACACAGAGAAACATTGTTAAATTCTATAACGGTGTACTTGTCAAATTCATTGTACTGCTCTACTGCCAGCTGCTGACTGTTTTAAGTACAGCCTAAAGTAATACGAAACAATGGGGGTTATTTACGAAAGGCAAATACACTTTGCACTGCAAATGCACTTGGAAGTGCAGTGGCTCTAAATCTAAGGGGTAGATCTGAAATGAGTGGAAGCTCTGCTGATTTTATCATCCAATCATGTGCAAGCTAAAATGCTTTTTATTTTCCTTGCATGTCCCCCTCAGATCTACAGCGACTTTACTTTCAAGTACACTTGCAGTGCAGTGGATTTTCCTTAGTAAATAACCCCCAATATCCCTATTCTCCAAAAAGTCCATACACATTCACAACTTTATGGCCCTGTAATCTATTTTCATGATACCGTTATTTAGTGTTTCTCTGCATCCTTGTAATGGCCTTCATAAACCTCAGCTTTTGCTTCATTTGTTTGGAGTGAGCTGGTGGGCTTGCATGAGATCCAAAGCCACTGGATGCACCCAGGTGCCCGCTCAGTCTGCAACTGTAATCAGTAGAAATAGAAAACTAGAATAGCAGCACTCCAAGATGCAAAAATCTGGCTTTTTTATTTCTTCAATCCATACAGCATGTGTTTACTGGCTGTCCTGGAGTTGTTTTTGTCTTTTTATCTGTATGGATCGAAGAACTAAATTAGCCTTTTTTTTTTTGCATCAAGGAGTGCCACTATTCTTGTCTTTTAGCAGTACACTACTCTATGCACACAATAAATCTCAGTTCATAGTCCCTAATCTATCTCGGGATAAAACCAGAGGGTGGCTACATGCCTACATACAGTGGGACCATGGAGGATGAACAAAGTCACCCTCTAACAGGAAGTCAGATCACAGCAGCATAAGGAGATTGAAGATTGTTTTTTAAATTTTTTATAAAAGCTGAGTTGAACCACTTGACCCCTGGGCACTTAACCGCCCTTCCTAACCAGACCAATTTTCAGCTTTCGGTGCTCTCACACTTTGAATGACAATTACTCAGTCATGCAACACTGTAGCCATATGAAATGTTTGTCCTTTTTTCACACAAATAAAGCTTTCTTTTGGTGGTATTTAATCACAGATGGGTTTTTTATTTTTTGTGCTATAAATCAAAAAAAGAAAAAAAAAATCTGTTTAAATGTATTGCAGAGTATTGGCGGGGTATTGGCGAGTATTGCAGGGTAATTAGTGAAAAATGTAGCGCTAATAACACAAACCATATATTCATGTCATGAAATAAAGTGAATAACAATTAGAAATATTAATTAGTGACTACATATACATATAAAAATAAGTCCAAAAAAACGTTCATCAAAAAAATAGAAGGACCCACCCCATAAACCGCTCAGCCTCCAGATGGATAACCTCAGCAGATGTATGGACTTCTTTAATTTGACAACATCAGAAGAATGGTATAAGTGAATACTCCAGAGTCGGTGGATCTGCGTGTCATCAACAGCAGATTGTATGGGCACATAAGGCTATCAATGAAGAGACGACGGTGAGCTGGATCCTGGCTAATCCTCCAACTCTTCAGGCCACACGGTGATGTCCTCAAGAAACCTCTGGATGGTGAAAGCCAAGGCGAGACAGAGGTATCAACCGGGGATGTACCACCCGAAAGTGGTTAATCGTCGCTGATCAGATTTACCTTTCTGGCGAGACAGCAGGACGCTGAGCGTTCTCCTCACACAGCTCTTCTCTAATGATGGACTTATTTTTATATGTATACGTAGTCACTAATTAATATTTCTAATTGTTATTCACTTTATTTCATGACATGAACATATGGTTTGTGTTATTAGTGCTACATTTTTCACTAATTATCTTTATATGAATATTTGTCACATTCGTGTGACAATTTTTTTTGGTTACTTTCTCACAGATTAGCGCAGTATTATTTTCCTTATTTGTATTTTCACAAGTATTGCAGGTTGTTGGCAGAGTATTGGCAAGTATTATTCAATAATTTTATTTTATTGTAATTTTCTATGAATTTTTGTTTGATATTCAATAATTTTATTTTATTGTAATTGGCAAGTATTAAACGGTATTGCAAGAGTATTGAACATTATTACACGTTACTGCAGAGTATTGCACAGTATGAGCACAGAGCAATGCTGTGGGCACTATAGATCCAGCCCACATCGCTACTAAAAACGATCTCTCCCCCTCTCCCTTCACACTGTACAGATTGGTACAGAGAAAGGAGGGAGGAACCGGCGTCATGACATGGCACCAGTTTGTTTACAAGTGATCACTCCATCATTTGACAGAACGATCACGTGGTAAACGGCTGCTACAAGTGGGCGTTTACCGTGATGCACCACTGAACTATTGTCAGGAAGGGCATGCCAGCAACCAAGATGGTAGCCACAGAAGACGTCCTGAGCCTTCAATTCCTATAAGGCGAATGCTGCAGATGCACCTGGTGACAGTTCATGACACCAGATGGGCTATTTAAACTGGGTCAGCACCCAGATTCAATGCTGTCTGCGCTAAGCGTCCCGTGTGTTCCTGCTTCCATTACCTGATACCTATTCCAGTTGTTTGACCCGGCTTGTTCCTGACGTTCCCTGCTGTCTGCCTGCATCCGACCCCGGCTCGTCTCCGTCTCTGCACCTGCCTGCTCCTTCTGCTACCTCACTGTCAGCCTGTTACCGATCCGATCTTGAGCTTGACTCCACTCCAGCCTCTGCATCAGTTTCTCACTTACTCACCAGTGTATGACCCAGTCTGCCTGTACCTGCCTTCTCACCCATCCTCTGGACGCTACCATCCCACCTCTAGCAGTATCTGTTTCCGAGCCTGTGGTATTCCATTGTCAGTCTGTTCCAAGCTTCCAGCTTACCCACTGCTCCTGGTCTTCTGCTGTGTCCGTATTCTTCCACGACCCTGCTAGGAGTTTCAGCCCACCTTCACTGCCAGAGATCCTGCCAGGCACTCGTGTCTACTCTACCAGGGGCCTCAAGTCAGAAGTGTAAGGGAGGCTGTCCTCCACCTATCAGGCTCTACCACCAGGTACGTGACAACTATGTAAATAAGAAAAGTGTTTTACAAGTCTGGTCTCTGAACTCTAAAGAATACATCAGGTTCCATAGGGGAACACATGGAGCATTTACAGTGGTTACATGGAAAATTATATATGGGATTCCAAAAAGTAAACCACTGCAAACTGAAAATCATTGTGCTGTTTTGCAAATACTTTGACACTACGTCCCTAGAGAATTCAAAAATATATTTAAAAGCCCTTCAGTTCATTTGCAGTCAGGTCAGCCACTTGTCTAGGAGTCTGAGTAGGGCCAAAATGATGGCACATAAATACATTACCACAAAGCTGGACAGTGTGGTTTTGCTTTGTCCAAATTGTAGCTAAAAATGGTTATTAATTTGTATATAAAAATAGTGAAGTGCTACTCCTCTATCATACAGTGCCCAGTACATAAATACCTGGTACAAAAAAATAAAAATGTATAAACAGTAGTACGTACCGTGATCCAAAAACAAATGGTAATAAACAGTACACACATGAAAAAGTGAAGACACCACCTAGTGCTGGTATTACATGTGATAAAGCTAAATGTTTTAATATTATACATACAAAATATTGTGTAACCAAAGTCTAAACAATATAAGAAATTGGTATAAGGACTCTTCTGTGAGATGAGTTATCCACAATCAGTGCTCCTTCACCTTCCAAACTATGCGCTCACCTCATGGATAGACCTAACATAGGTCAATATAAGCCTTCCCATAAGGGATATGCGCTCCAATGGCTGGCAGCTGGACTCATTACAGGGACACTCGCTCCATTACACTGCAGTCCTCATATGTATGGTGTTTATTAAAATAAAAAAACTGGCATAGTGCTGAATGGTATACAACTAGTACATTTATTATAAAAACACTTGAAATAAAACTTTATGGGGGCACTTCCTCTAGTGCACCTAGACCAGGTGTCTCAAACTGGCAGCCCTTCAGCTGTTGCAGAACTACAAGTCCCACCATGCCTCTGCGAGTCATGCTTGTAACTGTCAACCTTGCAATGCCTCATGGGACTTGTAGTTCTGCAACAGCTGGAGGGCCGCCTGTTTGAGACCCCCGACCTAGACAAGCTGCATTGACACAATCAGGGTGGGCAAGTGCCTTTAATGATCACTTGGATATTTGCAATAGCTCAGCTCTAGGAGATGCAGTAGCTTCCTGGCCATACGCGATGATGTCACAAGGCTCCGTCTGACGCATTTCATCACATGACTTAATATAAGTACTCAAGGAGTACTGCATTCACAGTTTTAAGTCTATGTCGGGACACATTCAAGTGTGTAGCAGCAAGCCCCACGTACACATTTATTTACATCTCTAGTTCTTGTTTATACATAGTAGCACAGGGGGATGAGGCATAATATACAATATTTATTTACTATAACCCCCCCCCCCCCGCACTAAAATAGCCATGGAAAAGTAACTAAAGTAAAACCAAGCATTACAAAAACAGCCTAGCAGAAATGTATTTAAGGAGGAACTGCAGCCTTTCCCCTCCCGCCATTTATTCCCCCCCCCCACTTATCTTTTACTGACTTCTGCAGAGTAAGGATACTCATCTAGCCAGCAAATCCAGCACTGAGCTGCTGGGATCCTCCTCTCCAGAGCCGCTGCATTGGCTAGGCCCCCCTCATTACTGGATTGGGACTGCATGTCATGCATCCCAGGAGTCACCAAGGGCACCACATCATGCGCCTAGGTGAAGTCTGAAGGTTGGGGGCAGGCTGAGCCAACGCTCTACACAGAATTGCATGGTGCTATGGCACCATGCAGTTTTGGTCATGCACAAAAACATGTTTTGCCAATGCAATGGGTGCCATTAATTGTTGTACAGCAGCGCATTTCTCTCACATGTCGGGATACAAGTTATTGTGCACACGTTCCCAGCAGGCAGTAGTGTCAACTTAGCCTCAAAGTTTACTAGAGGGATTGTGTGGCGATATCACATCCTTATATGCAGTGGTGTAATATTAGCCATGGCAGCCCATACGGCTGCTATGGGGTCTGGAGTAAGGGGTCAGGGGGGCCTCATTAGGGAGGATGTTTAAGAGATGTAGACTAGGTTCACATCTCCGAGTTTTGTGTGAGTGCATTTGGGTGGACACAGCAGCATTCATTTGAACAGACTGTTACACCTGCAGGAAATGAAGGGAAAAAATCCAACTCTTTTGCTAAAACGCACCCGCAGGACAGTCATACAGTACTGCATTTTCTGATGGGTAGGGGGTTCCATTAAGAATCGACTAAAGAGCAGCATGATTGGCTGTGAGAACACATGCGGTAAATTCTGGTTTTAGAAAAATCTGTTCAAGTTAGTTCTTTTTTTGTTTCTTTCCTGTTGACAACAGAATTCCTGTTAGAGGGTGGCTACGCTTGTTCCCATGGTCCCACTGCAAGTCTAAATGTAGCCACCCTCCCTTACTTGCTCCCAAGATGGGCTATGGGATTTGAAGTGTTCATAGAGCATTTCTCTCCAAACAAAGGGAACACATCACAGGTAACATTAAAAAAAAAAAGCTCAGCATGGCTTGCACATGCCATAAGGCTCTACTGCTGGTTTCCTTTGCTTAAAGCTGGCACTTGGACCCGAAGCGGATTGAAAAATTTGCTTGGCTGGGGACAAAACTGGATCCCTGGACAGGTAAGTGTACTTTAAATATAAGGCCCATTTCACACTGAGGCATGTCTAATCTGCCAGTAAAACACTGAGCGCTTTTGAAGAGCTTTCCATTAATTTCACTGGAGAGAGGCATTTTTTTCACCGCACTGCCCCACTGTGAAAGCATTCCTTGAGTTTAATGGAAATAGGTTTTCATGAGCTGTTCAGGTGCTTTTTTTTTTTTTTTTTTTTTTTTTTAGAGAGTAGTAGTTATTTTTTTTTTTTTTAAGTGAAAGGGGGTCTAAGTCAGCAGCTACTGTAAAGTTTCCAGTATGGAAGGGCTGAAGTCAAACCTTTAGGATCATTCCCTCACCACAGATCCCCTTTGTAGATTGGTTGTCTTAACATTGTATTTATTAGTTGTTGTCCTCTGAACCTCTGCTATACAATTAAATGAACCGTGTATGTTTAACGCATTTACAAAAAAAAAAAAAAAAAGTTTTCCTCTGCTAAAATCTACGAATAAAAAAGGTTTGTAGTCTTACAAAACAAAAAAGTTAGAGAGTAATTGTACGGAAGAACAATACTTGTATCATTATGGTTATCAATATTATGAATGGTGACTAGAAAGAGGATACCTAATCAGAACAACACGTTCATTTGGGTCAGACAGCTCGCAAAGCTGTAATGAAGCACTTTGTTTAGGATCCATCCGTGCTATAAACAACATCTGTATTATAAACCAATGCTGGATGCATAGTAAGTCATAGGGGCTCAAAAAAAAATGAGATGCATTATTCTGTCCACTAGCCAAAAATTAAAGGAATAAAAAACTTTTTGAAATGGTGCTGGATTTTAGGAATTTTATGCAATAAATATCTCTTTAAATCAACAATAATTTATGTTTTTCAAGACAAATACCTATCTGGTAAATTACAGCAGCTCTGTATTAATATACCAGTAAATGTATTTTTTTTAACTCAAGCAATGTAAATACCCAATTTTTACTTGGTAGCAGCCTAGTAGGTCTAGTACACATGATCAGAAAAATCAGACAAACAAAAAAAAACCCTACAGCTTTCAAAACAATTATACGATAATCTGATTGTTAGTACGGAGCTTTCAAAAGCCGATCACGACAGTTTAGTGTTTTGTCCCTTTGGATAAATTCCCATAAATTGTTTCTCCTACGAGACCAAGACCACACATCTTCATAAAGAATATATTACAATACACGATGTCGCTTCCAAAGTTGTATTCTGTCGTACAAGAATTTTCGTAATGTTAGTAACCTCTTCAGATACGATAGGAGAATAGCATGCAAAAAAATAATAATTATGTGTATATATAATAATATGGACATTTGTCCAATATCCTCATTGTGTGTACAAGGCTTTATGATCTCTGTATATAGAGATCACCCTCAGAGACAAGACCTGTAAGTGTAAGGCCGCGTACACACGGGCGGACTGTCTGACGGACTTGGTCCGCTGAAACGTGTTTCAGCGGACAGTCCGCTCGTGTGTGGGCTTCAGCGGACTTTTTCAGCGGACAGTCTGGCGGACTAAGTCTTTCGGAATTTCCGTAATATTGTCCGTCCAACTTTGGTTTCAGCGGACAGTCCGCTCGTGAGTAGGCAAGTTGGACGGACTAAGTATGGCGCATGCTCAGAAAGGATTTACACGGCCGAAGGTTGCATTGCAGTGTATTGGACGTCGTATTTCTAGTCCCGTCGTACGTGCTGTACACGTCATCGCGCAAGCTTTCAGCGGACTGTCTGTTCATCATGTGTGGTCAAGTCCGTTCATTCAAAAGTAGGACGGACTGTCTGTCGGATTGTCTGACGGACTTAGTTGGCCAGACAGTCCGCCCGTGTGTACGCGGCCTAACTTGAATGTGGCAGCCACAAATTAAGCCTCTTTGCTGCCAGACAGGGCTGTACTGTGTGGTAGAGCTGATCAAAAAAGCTCAGAACTAGATGGACAGAAATGCAAACCTTTCAGCAGGTGAAACAGGTGCAAACAATGTACAATACAGTATAATTCCTACATATATTTTGATTTACTTAAAGGGGTTGTAAAGGTTCATTTTTTTTTTTCTACATAGGTTCCTTTAAGCTAGTGCATTGTTGGTTCACTTACCTTTTCCTTCGATTTCCCTTCTAAATGTTTTTTTTCTTTGTCTGAATATCTCACTTCCTGTTTCTCCTCAGTAAACTTCACACCATCATCCGAGTGGTGGTTAGTCAGCCAGAACAGCTTACCGAGGAGGAACAGGAAGTGAGAAATTCAGGCAAAGAAAAAAAACATATATATATATAATACATTTCTCTTCTCCGTTGTTTGCGTGTGTGTCAGATTCTCTTTAATGAGACATCCCCAGCATCCCCACACAGGGGTATACACCTGATCCTGTCCGATCAGCTACACAGCTCGGCCCAGCCCCTTTTTGGAAGGAGATCGTCTCCAAGACAGCTTGGCGTGTGCAAGCAATGAATGGGCTGACAAGCCCAGGCGCAAGGATGGCTCCTACATTTAAAAGCAAATTTGGCAATTTGGCTTATCCAATCTTTACCATTTAAAAATGGAAATCCATTTTGCACACACATACTAATAAAAAAATAAAAAAAATAATTGAATTTTTCTATGACAGAGAACAAAATGATAGATTCCAGATAGGCAAGGTAAATTACATTATTATCAATAAGATGAAGCATTGTATTTAAAAGAAGGCAATGAGAACACAGTTCCAATTTGATTTTAATTCAGCAGCATAACAAACACCCAGCCATTAGTGCAGTTAAACATACCCGTCCTACCACAATACGTCCACTATATTGCAACAATCCTTTTCAGCAGGTACTTTCAAAACAAAAAAAAATAAAAGTTATTTTCAGTGTTTGAATTGCATTGATATAACTGCAATCATAAGCTACCATGTAAAAATATATAAGTGTGTATCTGTTGAAAAACTCCCATATTTAAAACAAATAAGGCCACAACCCAATGTTTACCGAGGTGTTCCAATCATGGAAAACTTCGCTAATTTATGGTTTCCAAGAGTTTTCCAGAAACTGGAATAGCAGCTACAAAATTATTGCATTACGTTTAGTACTGTAGAATCCCAAAGGGTATAGCATCTTTTGTAAGAGGAACACAAAAATATTATAGTTCTTCTCTGCGATCACAGTTATGGTGCCCCAATGAGCAATGATACTGGCACACAGAATGATATGGATGATGAAATGCTTTATCTGTGTGAAGTTGCTTTAGGATAGATGTGATACAATTTTTGGTTAATCACTGCGACAAGTAATTGTGACTTCCCCAGCAACATTGCAAGACGTTGTCACTTTTGACTTAAACAAATTAACAGTCATATCTCAGAAAAACCTTCCTCATCCATGTGCCAACATTGGCTGACAAGGTGCAATAAATCAACCAAAAAATAATTTATCTTACAACTAAGCACTGTAAACACGTTCTTAACATTTCAAGAATATACTGAAAAGCACTGGAATCCGCTTATGATTCTACAGATGAATGGTTGGATGTGAACTTTAGAAGACAAAAGGGTCATCTGATAAAAAAAAAAAAAGACAAATTAGAAGCGCTTTGGAAAGGCTGAAGCATGTCACCTAAATTTACCCATGGCCAAGATGTAGCAGCAGAGTACTGTTTGAACGTCTTTACCCCAGTAATGAGGATTCATATTCTAAGAATGCTGAAGGCGTTCCTTATACCTACTCTAGGGTGGTGCAGCTGCCTTTGTCTAACGTTTACATCTGAGATGGGCAACGAGAAAAATAATGGTTGCAGGTCATTGCCATCTCCCTAGTTGCCTGTAAAAGTAGGTATTTCCCTGAAAGAAAAAGTAAAGGCAATACTTAACCAACTCTAAACCTACACTCAGCCACAATCTTAGCCTAAACTATCCATCGAGAGAGGGGGGGGGAAGAAAAAAAAAAAAAAAAAAAAAACCCTGTTCTACAGCCGCTCCGATCCCAGCGTTGGCTTCAGCACGTGGGAGAGGCAGCCAACAACCGAAGCCCCATACTAAGTCTATGGGTAACATCACTTCCCAGGCATATCCCAGCCGGTGTTGTCTTTCTCCTGCACACAAAGGGCGTCGCTGGAGACTAGAGCGGCTTCAGAATAGGCAAGTATAGTGGGGGTTTTTTTCCCCCTTTACAGGGCTAGAGAGATTAGGCTTAGCATGTGGCTGAGAGTAGGTTTAGGGTAAGTTAGGTGTCACCTTTACTTCTACTTTAAGTCTGATTTAGCAATATTATTAATTAGTTCTGCCTATAAGACATTTTAAAGACCATAAATGCAGCAACAGAAGAAATAACACAATCACCATACACCGCTGTGGTCATTAAACCAGATCTACAATAATTTAACATAACACTGAACAGGATGTTTTTGCCTCAAAAGCAAGGCAAAATTAGGCCTAAAAGAGCGGTCCTTATAGTACTTGCTTTTAATGGAATGGAGGGCAGGCAGATGATTCAAAGGTGCACACCCTCCATTCATAGATAATGTTTCACTCTTTGAAGCTCTAGTATTATAGGCTTCTATGACTGGAGCAGCTTGTCAGAAAGGGCAGGCATAGTCAGGAACTCCGAGTTTTAGGTGCTCCCTCAGCTCTATTAATCCCTGCAGCACCAGGAAATTTGGGGGGGGAAGCTCTAATCAATGGAGGGGGATTTCATGAACGCCAAGAGCCAACACAAATCTCACATTGCTAAGATGTGCACGTAGCAATTTAGAAGTCTTTTAAAAGGGCCCTGTCATGAGGTAAATATAGGGTAGCCATTGCCAATGCCCTTCTGAAAATGCCGGCTTCTGCATTTTGGAGTCACTTGCTTACAACACACACACACACACAGTTCTGCGTTCAGTGACTGCAAGATGATTGTTCTGGGTTTGTGACTTAGAAAGTACTGAAGCCAGAGAGAAAAATACAGGCAAATAGTATTTTCAGGGGGGGAGATTAAATAAGCACATCCACTTTTCTCTCATTACAGATTTCTTTTAACTGCACTAGATAACATATTGGCAAATGGCAGAGTAGCTCTGTGGCAAGAATTCCATCCACAATTGAGATTTCTATCTTGAGTATATATGAGCAGATTTCAAGGTGTCAAACAGTTGCTACCAGATTCTCAACTTATTGTATGCCGCAGTCAACTCAGCAGAGATGATGTAGTGGGTGTGGCTGGGAGAAAATAGGCAGGGAGCCCTGCTGGGAGATATTATCTTCAGAGTCTTTAAGGAGAGGATAATATATGGATAGGTTTCAGTTACGATCAACGTTGCCATTTAAAGCTATAAGATGTCAGAAAGACAACAAATCGTATATCCCATTAGGCCACGTCATTGTACCCATTCCTTTAACCTTTAGAGCCTGGCTTTAAACTCGCAAATACTCTGGAACTTTTGAGGGAATGGGAAAGCTCATTGAGAAAGGAAATAAAGTGTGAGTCTTTCTCAGATTTTTTTGACTCAAAAATCACAACAAGGGTAAAATGTGGCTCAGGACGTGTCAGAAAATAGGTACTTTGAACTTTGTCATCATAAAAGTATACAACTTTCTCTAAAGTGTTCAGATCTGCACTTTTGTCACTCATTATCATAATAACATTGGGCCAGTGCATAACCGGCCTGTCAGAGGGCAATGATACCACAGCAGGATATTGGTCCACACCTTTGGGGGCTTCTCTATAAGAATCTGGATGGTGGTAGCCATGACCTTGAAAGCTTTCTGAACCTCGGTTGTCAAAAATTAAGGACACATTGACCGCATCGTATTTTCTTATGAAGCTGGAGATTTTTCCAAAGTAGTCTAGGTTAGTTTTAGCAGTCAAGGTTTTCATTTCTGAGGTCTGTCGGCTTAAAGCTTCATGGAAGTAAAATGTAAACTTGGCCAATAGATTATTTTTAAACTTCATGAGCCACAGGAAAAGATGTGGAGGCTGCACTGCTTTTTGTGACTGTCCTCCAAATAAATGTTTCTTGGTCTCTTTTTGCTTCTCAAATATTTGACCCCAAGTCTGTAGTTTAGTATGGGCATTGTGCAAGTTTACAAGAGACAAGAGAAACTTCCACTCAAATACCAAGCTCTGTGCCTTTAAAAGGTGTGAAAGAACATCAACTTCAAGCTGGAATCCACTTTCTAGAGGAGACAAGAGAGGATGATGAAACCTACAAAAACAGGACAAAGCAATATGTAAATACAGGCCCATGTATATCAGACACACAGACATATTACTATACAAAAAAGGCATTAACATCATACTTTTTGACCTAACAGCCTAGGTTTAGTTTTGTTTTTTTTTTAAATCAGGAGGGACAGAACTCACATTCAAGTGCCCCTTGTGCTGGTGGCTGCCATCTTATTCCACTGACCCTCCCCCCCATTGGTAATCTTCAGATGCATACATATATACCATGAAAAATGAGTATGGAACAGGTCACCATTTTCCAGGTAAATATATGCTGCTCACAAAAAATAAAGTGGATGTCAGGGACAAGATTTTAGACCTACAAAGACCAGACCATCGCCAAGCAGCTTGGTGAGGGGGTGACAACAGTTGGTGTGATTATTCGCAAATGGAAGAAACAGAAAATAATTGTCACTCTTCCTCGGTCTGGGGCTCCATGCAAGATCTCATCTTGTGGTGTTTGGATGATCATGGGAATGGCGAGGAAGCAACCCGGAACTACACAGGAGAATCTTGTCAATGATCAAGGCAGTTGGGACCATAGCCAGTCAATAAGAAAACAATTGGTAACACATTACACACTGGGCTATTTTCTCAAAATAAATCTAAAAATATATTTTATGCGTTTTTTTTTTTCTCCAAATTTTATTTATTTTTATTTTTTTGAAGGACACCGTGCTGGTCCTGAGGAGCTGTGGGCAGAAGTTTTTAGGTGAGGCCATGGCTTTGGCCTAGTCCACGGGTCCGGCCTCGCAGACTAGGCCGCTGCCTCACCTAAGAACTCCTGCCTGCAGCTCCGCAGGGCCAACACAGTGTCATGGTCCTGGTGAAAGAAAAAAAAAAAAAAAAAAGAAGTAAAATAATTATATATACACACTGAAAATTTTCAGCGATTTGACCTCACAACTCGATTCAAATAGATTTTTTTCCCCAGCCCAATATTACTCTATGAAGGACTGAAATGCTGCAATGCCTGCAAGGTCCCCCTGCTCAAGAAAGCACATGTACAGGCCGTCAGAAGTTTTGCAAATGAACATCTGAATGGTTCAGAGGAGAACTGGGTGAAAAAGTGTTGTGGTCAGATGAGACCAAAAATCAAGCTCTTTGGCATCAACTTGCCTTGTTTGGGGGATGATGAATGCTGCCTATGACCCCAAGAACACCACCCCCACCATCAAACATGGAAGGTGGAAATATCATGCCTTGGGGGCGTTTTTCTGCTAAGGGGACAGGCCAACTTCACTGCAAGGGATGGGGCCATGTACAATCAAATCTTGGATATGAACCTCCTTCCCTTAGCCAGGGCATTTAAAAATGGGTCGTGGATGGCTGCCAAGGCAACAAAAAGGAGTGGACCAAGAAGCACATCAAGGTCCTGGAGTAGCCTAGCCAGTCTCCAGAGCTTAATTTAATAGAAAATAGGAGGGGGGCGGTTTGAGTTACTAAATATCAGTCTCAAAACCTTAAATGACTTGGAGAGGATCTGCAAAGAGGAGTGGGTCCCTCCTGAGATGTGTGCAAACCTGGTGGCCAACTACAAAATATATATATATATATATATTTTTTTTTTAAAACACACTTTTTTTTTTTTTATTAATATTGTTAAAAACTTAGGGCAATTTTTTTTGACCTAAATACTTGATTGTAAACCCAATGACAGCTTAAAAGAAACGTGTACATGTTTATTTTAGATTCACTTTTACCTAGGTGGATGCAGCATGGGTCCGATGCTGCATCTGTCCCCACGCCTCTACACCAAAAACCAAGCAAACAAACACAGCCGATCACTCCATTTTCAGAGCTCCATGAGCAGAGAGCTGTAGACTATCAGTCACAGTCCTCTGCTCTTCTCCCTTCATGTTCAGTGAAGGGGGTGGAGTGGGCCATCTCAGGCTCTCATCTGCTCGCTGAAAGGCTGAGATGGGTGTCAGTCCAGGCACCTGGAGGATCCAGACTGTCACAATGACATAGTACCTGGACTGAAATCCATGATATCAGCAGAGAATGGACTTCAGTTCGTTCTCTGGTGAAAACGGGTCATAGAGTGCAAAACAAGTTGCACTCCTGTGATCCATAGGAGAAGCCCAGCCAAAACGAGTATTTGCTGGATTTCTCCTTTAACCCTTTGAGGGCCAAGGGATGTATTTGTCCCATGTTTTTAATTGCCTGTATCATCCGATTAAGAACTTAAAATACTTTTTTTTTTGTTTGAGTCAAAATATTAGTTTTCATCAACAAATGGATCTAGCTTTTTGCCAGTTATTTTATGAAATGGCTTAGTTACAGCAACTGAAGTGGACGAAAAAAATAAATAAAAAATTTGCTTCTTTTGGCGTTGCATAAAAAGTGACCTAAATAGTCAGATGTTATCGGATCATCTGATATACTTGTTTTTGACAACAAATGGCTTTTTGAGATTTTATCATTTGAACCAATTTGGCTGACAATTTTTGCTCTGGGACACATATGTCCCTACGGTCCTCAACGGACCATACCATAAAAAACCCTGCCACTATGCAGAGTTGTTTATCAAATAACTTTGGACAGGTATAGAAGTCATTCAGCCTGTGCTTTATCTGAACTTTAGGGACCGTCCATAAAAAGCAGTTTTCCAGTTACTGTAGAGTTTTACCTCTTGGAACTCAACAACTGATAAAACTGTCATTCAGCATGACACTAGATGTACACAGGCATACAGCTAATGCTATGCTAAGCAATAGCAGTGTTACAAAGTAAAAGATAACTTTACTTTCTAAAAAGCATTCCATTCCAGACAAATGCAGATGAGCTTCGAGCCTTCTTTGGAATATGTCTCGTTATGGGGCATCATGTTCTGCCATCGATCAGAGACTATTGGTCTACTCAGCCAGATCTTCAGGCACCATTTATAGCAAATACAATGAGTCGTACTCGATTTGAAGCAATTCGCTCTGCTTTGCAAATAACGAGGACATGTTACCTAGAACTCGTCCCCAGTGTGATAGAGCTTTCAAAGTTCGTCCATTGATCGAGCACTTCAATCGATGCTTCCAGGCTGCGAGAAATCCAAGCAAGCAACAGTTGATTGATGAGCACATGATAAAATATAAAAAAGGTCAAAACATCAAGAAGCAGTACATCAGAAACAAGCCTGTGAAATGGGGATTCAAGCTATTGTGCAGATGTGATGCTATCTCAGGCTACCTTTATCAGTTTGACATCTATACTGGACAAAAAACAGACACAGAACATGGTCTTGGAGAGAGTGCATTATTATGCTGACAAAACAACTAGACCAGCTATGCTGTCAGGTTTTCATCAACAATTTTTATTTTTTTTTTTAAATTCTCCACTGCTGCAATACAAGATGTTGCAGAAGAACATCTACCTTTGTGGCACAGTTCATATGGACAGAAAAAAAATAAAAATAAAATAAAATAAAACCATGCCCAAAAACTTGAAAGCTGATAAAGAAATGAAACAAGGAGCTGTGGATACTATGGGTGCAAATGGCATCACATGTGTAAAATGGATAATAGATCAGTGACACTGTTGTCAAATTTCCTTACATGCAAAAAAGGATGATATGACGCATGTGCCGAGAAAGCAGGCAGGATGTGCAGAAAAGCTGCATATTCCATGTCCAACCATTGTTACCATTTACCACAAGTACACTGGAATATCAGCAGATGATAGCAAGGAGTCTGGTGGGTGGATACTCCAACAAAGAAAAGCTCCATCAGCGCCAGTCAGAAGTTCACAAAATTGTCCTTCCAGCACCAAAGCCGAAACATTCCACGATTAGAAGAAGTGATAGACGCAAACAATGTGCTCAATGTGCCAAACATGGGAATGGGAAAAAAAAAAAAAAAAAAAAAAAAAATCGCACTGACAGCCTCTGCGACACATGTAATGTGCACCTTTGTTACACAAAGGCACACAACTGCTTTGCCGACTATCATAGCCTGAACTGTTAGGCCAGCTTTTCTCAACCTTTTCAACCCAGAGGAACCCTTGATATAGTTCTCCAGTCTCGGGGAACCCCTGCTAACAATTAGAATTCTACAACTCATGATACATTAGTGTGATGGTCAGTGGGAAGAATGGTCCTCATACCTGTGGTCATTGGGAAGAATTACCTCCTTACAGATAGCTAAAAAGATCAATGGTGTTGGTGGGAACTTATCAGAGAGGCAGAAATGGCCCAATGCTGAAGGAACCCCTTGCAACCTCTGGAGGAACTCTGGTTGAGAATCACTGTGTTAGGCTATCACATATTGAGATTTTCGCATTTTGAGACAGTGACAGTACCTTGATGCATACGTTTTTGGTTTTGGCCTACCATGAGGCTGTTAGCATATGTACATAAATACACGTTATTGTTAAAATTTTGTGCAAGTATCTGAATAAATGTCAAAATAGTTTAAAGAGTAGCAGAATTTGACTCAATTTATTATGACCTTCTTTAGGATTCATTGTAAAATAAATTTAAAGTTCCAGAAACAGTCAATGCTTGCAACATTGTCTCCCTCGAGGACCATAGGGACACATTTGTCCCATGTCATATTTCCTCCCCCAAAAATGACACAAGTGTGGAAATGGATTTATTTAATTGTTCAAATACATTCTTAAAGGGAAAAATATATAAATTATTTTTATATTGATGACGGTAATCCTATGGACCTCAAGGGTTAAGGAGAGAAAGCCCTTTGGCTTGGGTTGCATATATACTCTTATTACAATATGCGTACAATCTGCCAGAAAAACACAAAAGCAAAGCAATCTCTCTACTCTATTAGAGACTATGGAGCTGCAAAGGCGGGAGAAGAAGTCTAAAATGCTGAACCATATGGTAAAAACCATAGTTAATAAGAAACAGAAGGAAAAGACCAAAAAAAAACACTGACAATCCAATTGCCGTCTACAGACCACTAAAGAAAAGACTAATATGGATCATCATATCACAGTCTGAGGAGCTAATTACTGTCCTTGAATAGACAGACCATCATCCCAAAATAAATGTAACAAAAAAAAAAGTGAATTCCAGCTCAAACTGATAATTCAGGGTTGCTGAATGGTTACTGCCAAGCTGAATCACATGCTGATTTTTCATGGTCTTGGCAACACCAAACCGCAAAGATTCCATAGTCCACTCAAAAGACAAAATTATTTGTGGAGTCAGTTTTTTCCTTATATGGCGAGCAGGATTCCCTCTTGTTCTGTCATAATATGACATTGTGCCATGTTCCTAGGACAGGGTCGGACCCGATCTTAAAGAGCTGATGACGAGTCTCTTTAACCATGTGACTGGCTGTGTCCAATCACAGCCGTTAATAGGGAAGTGCCGATTATCAGCTCTCCTTGCCTCACAGTGACAGAGTGTGAGGCGAGGACAGGTGATCAGCGGCATCTCCTTGTGCCCCGATTATCAGTGCAGCTCAAGCAGTTCCCAGAAGTGACACCAATCAGTGCACAAAAAATAAAACCCCAGTGGTGATCAAATACCACCAAAAGAAAGCTATTTATTGGGGGGGGGGGGGGTACCTTAGACTTACTGGTAACGGTAGCACCTGGAGAGAGCGCAGTGCCACCCATTTTCCGAGGAACCACTGCAGTCAGTTTCTTTATAGACCAGTCACTTCCACCATGACCTCAGTTGTTTATAGAGTACCTCCAGTCATGCTGAAATTAGATAAGCAGAACATAGCAATAACACCACATCTTATAACGCAATTAGGGCGGGTCACCGGCGAGGTCCTGAAAGACTCGTAGAAATATCGTTACCAGTAAGATGAACTAAGGTTTTCTCACCTCGTCTTTCAGGACAGCGCCTAGAGATAAGAGTACTTACTCTAGGGTGGGACCCCCGCCTGCAGGACTTTCCTGCGAACGATTGCTCTGACACCAAGAGCAAGTCCAACCTGTAGTGGCAGGTAAAGGTGGAAAAACTTGTCAACATAGCCGCCTTGTAGATCCGTCCCGTTGAAGCCCTTGCTCGTTCGGCCCAGGACGTTGCTACTGCCCGGGTTGAATGGGCCACTACCCCTGCGGGGCGCTCTACACCCTGAAGCTTTGTAGGCTTCATTGATGGCCATTCGCAGCCATCTGCCTATGGTGTTTTTAGAAGCACTGTACCCTTTACGCAAGCCTGAGAACAATACAAACAGTGGATTTAATCTTCTGAATTCTCTTGTGACTTTGAGATGCAGTATACATCTTCTTACATCCAGGCTATGGAAAGCTCTTTCCTTAGTGCCGGATGGTGTAGGGCAAAAAGGTTGGGAGAATTAAATTTCCTGCGACCTATGAAATACTGTTGAAACCTTTGGTAGAAAACCCAGATCAGTTCTTAGCACTACCCGGTCTGGAAAAAGAGGGGGAAAAAAAAAATAAATAAAAATAAATAAATAATGGTTCAATGATAAACAGGGCTTGCAGTTCTCCCACCCTCCTCACCCACCCACCCTCGTAACCGCCACTAAAAGTGCTAATTGGAGCGACCAAAATTTTATTGTCGCTGCCTCCGGAGGTTCAAAGGGTTTTTTTTTTCATCACACCCTGTAATACCACTACTACAAGTCCCATTTTGGGAGAAAAAAATAAAATAAAAAATAAAATAAAAAAAAAAAAGGGCTACTGGCCTCGCTCTGGCCAATTCCTAAAAAAAAACGTTTGACTGGTTTGCGCAAAAGTTATACTGGCGACAAAATAGGAGATAGTTTTATGCCATTTTTATTAATAATTTTTTACTAGTAATGGCTGCGATCAGCGATTTTTATTGTGACTGACATTTTGGCGGACACAGACAATTTTGACACATTTTTGGGACCATTGGCATTAACACAGCAATCGATGCTATAAAACTGCATTGATTATTGTAATCCCCCTGAGGAAGATACGTCATACCCTAGTATCGACACTCGTTGGGGAGGGGCCAGGACGGAGTGAGAGACAGTACACCGGCCTAGATGTGATACATGCCATACCCTTACTGTTCGCAGTATCTGTTGAGCTTTATGAAGTACGGGGCACTGACAGACCTTGCACATGTGAGTACCCCAGCAGGGGAGCAGTTTTTAACTGTTTAATAAAAGTATAAAACGATATTGCACTATCAGTTTTTTCCTCTCATATACTTCCAAGATCACTGCACTAAGATCACTATTAATATATGTATATTTTGAGTACAGTGGCACTGTTCAGTTCAAAGGGGTTAATATAACCCCACTGAGTTTCCTTTGGCACATATGGCACTTGTGCACTTTATACCAGTTGTGGGTTTACATTTTTTGCCACATATGTAGCACCACTCTAGCGCAGCATATATTTAGTCTAGTTTACATTGTGCACGAATGGTTGAGACGTGTTTAACGTTTGCAGCTGTTAGTGGTATATTGGCAGCGGGATGCTTTAAGGTTCGCAGGATTTTGTCGTTTTTATTTTTTCCTCTGGGAGAAAAAGCTATGATCACTTTCTGTTGAATGAGTTCTTGCAGGAGAGATGACATTGCTAGAGATTTTTCTAGGTCTCGGGGAGCCTGGGTATGCAAAGCCGACTTGGTGGGGACTGAGAGAACTCCAGTCTGTAGCCCTCCGATATTGTTTTGAGGACAAACGGACTGATTGTTGTAAAAATAAATGTCCAACTAAAGCGCAATGGTAGGAGTGAGTTCATACAGAGATCAGACTCTCATAGGAGTAACTTGATAGAAGAAAAAAAAAAAACCTGACAACACATCAATCCAAACATTGACTGTTATATTTATGAATTGCCCCTTCAACTCCAAAATGACCCAAAGGTCAAAGCAAGGCTCAGATAGTCAGACAAGAAATCCTGCTGATGGATCTGTAGAGACATCCAGGTCCCAAGCAAAGACGAAGAACTACGTCCAGAGCTTGGTATCAAAACAGCTTAAGAAACTCCATATGTAGAGGAAACGGCTCGCTCCAAGAAATGGCTGTTGTATAAATGGCACTTAAAGGAAACAAAAGAACAGATTTTTTTGTGGATTGGCCAGGGAGGCTTGTCAGAATAGTATCCCTGACTTGCCCCTCCCTCTTTGGGACCTCCAGGGTCTTTTTGTAACCTGTCTCCTTCGTGTCCAGGGCTTGCCAAAAAGTATGACATTTTTTTCTTGCCTTAAGGGATCACCTTTTTTTTTTTTTTCCTTCTGAGAAGGCCTTTTTATCTGCTGTCCTATCCAGCACGGCTTCAAGATCAGGGCCAGACACTAAATTCCCCTCGAAGGGTAGATCACATAAGCTCACCTTTGAGGCCATATCCCCTGACCACATCTTAACCCATAGTGCTATACAAGCTGAGTTTACCAGGGCAGAGGATCTTGCAGACATTTTTCTAGATTCAGCGGAGGCATCTGCCATGTACCCTACCTCTTTCTGTAGTACTGGCAGCGTGTCTAATAGGTCCTTGTGAGAAGAACATATGCCTAGGATGCATGTGCGTACATAAACACGGATTATAAATCATATTGGGTATTGCCACGCATTCTGTACCAAGAGGAATAATTCTAGGTCTGCTATTTACAGTAAACTGTGAATTTTTTTTTTTTTTTTTGTTTTGTTTTTTAAATGGTCACCCATGTACAATTTTAGGCATCTTAGTTTAGAAATTCACAATATGTGCAATCGACACACGGCACCATATGGGGACTGTCCTCTCAGGCACCCAGCACTGTTACATTGAGGTGGGGAGAAAGTTCTTAGCCCTGTGCAAGCTCTTAAGTCATGATTTGCAACTTACAAAGGACTTCCTCTTTGTTCCTGTATAAAAATCATTTGAGATGAATATGTGTTTTAAAACGCACTTAAAAAAAGGAGAATTTACTAAGATTGAAGCAGACAGAATATGGAGCAGCTGTGCATGGCAACCAATTCGTTTCTATCTTTTATTTTCAAAACTTAAGTGAACAAGCTAGAAGTTGACTGGTTACTATGCACAGTTGCTCTGGCTTCTGGTTGCTATAGTCTGAGGGGCTTGTTTACACCTTCTTCAAAACATGGCTTTAAACATGCTTTTTTTAACCACTTCCAGCCCAATCCTATTCTAGCCTACATGTGTTCTCTCCTACATGTAAAAAAAAAAAAAAAAAAAAAAAAAAAAAAACACACACACACACACACACACACACACACCACACACACACCACACACACACCACACACACACCCTTAAGAAAGCCCAATTTTTTTGTGCAATGTGAAAAATATTACGCCGAATACAGATAACCAAACACGTCACTCTTTAAAATTGCACACTTCGGTACTTCAAAATCTCCATAGGCAATGCTTTAAAAATGTTTACAGGTTATCCGTTTAGAGTTAAGCCCTATACACACTATCAGATTTTCTTTCCTTCTGATTTATCAAAACCATAAAATATGAGGTCAAACCTTAGGAACTTCAATTTGTATGCAAACAGGCAGGCCCTTGGACTACATGGCTTTGTTAAGTCTGAAGACAAAAGTTGTTTATTATAAATTTTAAATTTTGACACTTTCCCCTTTACATTTGTTTGGATCACCTTTATTCCTATTACAAGGCATATACACATCCCTTGGAATAGGGCATGCCAGGTCCTCTTTAAAGCAAGATCTGGGGTCTGTAAGTCCCCAGATCTTGCCTCTAGGCTGGAAAAAAATAAAAATAAACCCAACACGATCTGGGCTTCCCAGCCAAAGAAACTGCAGTGTTTACAACTGCCAAGGCCGGATGTGACGTAGACTGGGGACCATTTAGTCCTTGGTCAGCTCTAAGGTAAATGGCTGCAGCCAGCTGATTCAGGCATTATTAGGATATCTCCACTCAAAGTCCAGGACGTCATATGAAGTCCTTGGGCAGAAAGTGGTTTAAGCTCTCTGAACGCCAAAGCTCTTGTCACTGAATAAAATGGTTAACTTACAGCCCTGTTTACACCTGCTTTTGCGTCAAAAATTATACCTCCCTTATTGGTGCTTCAAAGCCTCCATAGAAGTCTATGAAGTAATGCTCACTTGAAGCACTTAAAGTATATACAACAAACCAAGTTTAGCACTGTCCCCACTGCTCACCTACCATCAGTATCAGATGTATATAATCAACTATGGGTGTTGCAGCTCTCCCACATATCCACTGGGTGGCAGACAGGAATCTGGAAGTATATAGAGCAAGAGAAAGCGCATGCATACCCTAGTGTATTATTGTTTATTAAAAGATAAAATTGTAACACATGAGGTTTGCACTCACTGACATCCAGTGTTTCATAGCATGTACAGCTCCACAGAACGGAAAGCGGTGTGAGCGAATAGGAGGCTTAGACATGCTGAATGTCATCTTATGGTGCAAGCCCTAGTGAGCCAACCATTCGATACAGAGCAGGAGAGGAGGCTGTTGTGGAGCTGTACATGCTATGAAACACTGGATGTCAGTGAGTGCAAACCTCATATATTACAATTTTATCTTTAATAAACAATAATACACTAGGGGTGCACTTTCTCTTGCTCTATACACTTGCAGCTTTTAAGAGAATCAATTCCGCATATCAGAGAACAAACATGCATGCCGAGCTTTATTAAAGCTTTTAAAAAAAAAAGCATCACAAAGTATCACTAAAGCACCACCAATACATCGCAAAAGCATGTTAAAGCGGTAGGCGCTTTAATGTGTGTTGAAGTCAAAGCAAGTGTAACTGAGCTCTTAGTAAATTACCTGCATTGTTTTTTTGGGTGGACAAGCGGGATAACTATGGTCCTTACCTGGAACTGTACTTCTTTAAAATGACTTCCAAAATATTGACCAGCTCCTCAGCGTTAATGAATTTCTGGTTGCTCAGAGAGTACATTTTTTCATAGAAATCAGCAATTTCCATGCGAGCTTGAACAAAAAAGCACAACTGCTCTGACAGATGGGAGAGCAGTTCTTCCAAGTGCGGTGCTGTCCCACCAATGGCATTTTTTCCTGTTGTCACCACTTTCTTCAGTTCATTGTACAGCGAGGTATAATTTGTCCTGATTGAATCTTTTCTGCTGAAAAATGACTGACCACCTACAAACAGAAAACATTTTAGGATTCAGTTGAACACATTGGAAATTCCTTTTTTCAAGCTTTTATTGTCTACATTAAAGTGTATGCGATACCCAACAATGAACTTACCCAAATTGTTCTTTTGGCCTGTTACATATATAACAGAGTATTTTGGTAAATCTTTTCCATAAGTGCAAACTAATACCTGTTAATCTTGTCAGCAATTCAGAACTGTACTCGGTTCTGTTTTCGCTGCCTGTGTTACCTCAGACAATTTAGCCCTCCCAGTTCTTAACTTGGACTACAAGACAGTCGATGTGGTTGAGTAGTTTAGCAAAAGCAAACGGTCAGGGCTGACAACACTCATGCCACGTACGCACGAGCAGAATTCTCGTCGGAAAAGCCTTGGATGGATTTTCCGATGGAATTCCACTCAAGCTTCTGTTGCCTACACACGGTAACAGCAAATTCCGACCGTCAAGAACGCGGCGACATACAACACTACAACAAGCCAAGAAAATTAAGTTCAATGTTTCCCGAGCATACATTGGAATTTTGTGCGTCGGAATTGCTACAGACGATCGGAGTTCCCGAATGAAACCTTTTCTGTCGGAAAAATTGAGAACATGCTCTCGATCTTATGCTGGCAGAAATTCCACCAGCAAATGTCCGATGGAGCCTACACACGGTCTAATTTTCCGATAAAAAGCTCTCATCTGTCTTTTGCTGGCCGAATTTCCGATTGTGTGTACGCGGCATGAGTTCACAAAAATATTGTGCGTTGTCAGCCCACAATAGGAAATTAAAAGCTGAAGGCACCTTTCTGTACTTGCAGGGTCTTTAATCTCCTGTCAACCACTCAGTAAATATACTGCAGGCGGGCAGCCGGTGCAGGCTGAACAACGTACACGTATGTTGCTGGCCTGCTTCTGGGGCACGCGTGCATGCACATGCCCCTTGCTGACCTGTGCTGTGATAGTACAGGGTTGTCACTGATCCCTGTATTAGTAAAACTAGCGACATCAGTGTCAGTTAGTGCCTGATTGCCTGCCATACTATTACAGTCACACTAAGTCGGTGATCATCACCGCCATTAAAAGTACAGCATTTATGGCTGTGTGAATTCCGACTCAAGTCGTTCCCACTTAGAAAAAGGTTCCTGTACTTCTTGGGGGGGTGACTTCAGATCGGCTTGAATTGTCTTCTATTACAGAAGTCATTTGCAAATGGCGCTGTACGGGGCGGCTTCAGAATAGCACAACTTTGAAGCAGCCCCAGTGTGAACCAACACTAAGTCATACAAGATGGTGCGTGCGCCATGCATGGACCATAACCAGGCAAATCAATTGGAACTTATAGGAAACCTGTACAAAAAAAAATAAGAGACTGTCATTACCGAGCTTTCCCTGAAAATGTTATTTGGCTGGCAAATTATTGGTTGTTTCAAAGGCTTTAACACTTTAAGCCCTGACCTGGGAAAGTATGCAGACTGTTAGTGGACTTGTCAGTTGATTTCACTAGCTGCACTCTTGCTTAAACATGAATGAAAAGGCCAGCATAACTATTTCAGAAAAATAAGATGCCACTTAATGGGAGTTGGAGAGAAAGGCAAGTTAGGTGCATCCCTATTGGTGAGATGCGTTTGAGCGCCTGGATCTACAGATCCCCTGTGGCCATTATGAGGGGATCCCATTCTTGCCACTTTATTTTTCATGTGTATTATTTTAAAGTTATACTAAAGGCTTTTTTTTTTATAAAATTAAAATAAAGTTATAGTTACTGGCTCTATGCAACAATGCCACACAGAGGTTCATTATCACCTCCTCCCCCTATGGTAGTCATTCGCCAATGCTAATCCTCTAACCTTCCTCCTCCAAGTGCTACCTATAGCAAGCCAGGTACTAAGGAGGCATCCATAGATACACACAAAGTGCCAGTAAGCCATACCCCCACTTCCTCCTCTCAGGAGTTTGACTGACAGCAGCATGGCTTCACTGTCCTCAGTTTCTACTGTCAGATCAAGACGTTAGGGGAGTGGTGTCGCAGCAGAGACAGCGCTTGAGCAGTGACAGGATCTAGGTAAAGGATGGGGAGGACAGGTATTTGGGCGTTTTTTAAAAATGCAGTGGGTGGATAGAGATTATATATATATATATATATATATATATACACATACATACACACACACACACACACACACACACACACGCGCACATACATACACACACACACACACTTTTATAATAATATACACACATACTTTTTTATTAATAATAATAATAATAATAATAATGTTTTACCAGCAAAAATATATATACTCCTACCCACCCGCCTTCTGCCCCAGGAAGCTCATGCTGTGATCTGCATCAGTACTCCTACCCACCCGCCTTCTGCCCCAGGAAGCTCATGCTGTGATCTGCATCAGTACTCCTACCCACCCGCCTTCTGCCCCAGGAAGCTCATGCTGTGATCTGCATCAGTACTTCTACCCACCCGCCTTCTGCCCCAGGAAGCTCATGCTGTGATCTGCATCAGTACTCCTACCCACCCGCCTTCTCACCCAGGAAGCTCATGCTGTGATCTGCATCAGTACTCCTACCCACCCACCTTCTCACCCAGGAAGCTCATGCTGTGATCTGCATCAGTACTCCTACCCACCCACCTTCTGCCCCAGGAAGCTCATGCTGTGATCTGCATCAGTACTCCTACCCACCCGCCTTCTGCCCCAGGAAGCTCATGCTGTGATCTGCATCAGTACTCCTACCCACCCGCCTTCTGCCCCAGGAAGCTCATGCTGTGATCTGCATCAGTACTCCTACCCACCCGCCTTCTGCCCCAGGAAGCTCATGCTGCGATCTGTATCAGTACTCCTACCCACCCGCCTTCTGCCCCAGGAAGCTCATGCTGCGATCTGTATCAGTACTCCTACCCACCCGCCTTCTGCCCCAGGAAGCTCATGCTGCGATCTGTATCAGTACTCCTACCCACCCGCCTTCTGCCCCAGGAAGCTCATGCTGCGATCTGTATCAGTACTCCTACCCACCCGCCTTCTGCCCCAGGAAGCTCATGCTGCGATCTGTATCAGTACTCTTACCCACCCGCCTTCTGCCCCAGGAAGCTCATGCTGCAATCTGCATCAGTACAAAGCTCATGCTGTGATCTGTATCAGTACTCCTACCCACCCGCCTTCTGCCCCAGGAAGCTCATGCTGCGATCTGTATCAGTACTCTTACCCACCCGCCTTCTGCCCCAGGAAGCTCATGCTGCAATCTGCATCAGTACAAAGCTCATGCTGTGATCTGCATCAGTACTCCTACTCACCTGCCTTCTGCCCCAGGAAGCTCATGCTGTGATAAGCCTTCTCTGCAGCAGCCAAGTGTGCCAGGGCTGCCAGCATGGACGACCAGGAGGTACCAGCCGTCTTGTTGGCCTCTTTCTCCTTCTCCACATTGTCCTTGGCCTTGTCATAGGAGAAATGCCCCAGGTGGCTAAAGAAGGTCTGGAGGACATTGTGCTCCGCAGTCACGGCTGGGCTCAGCAGCGGAATCATCACCTTGGTCGTCATCAGAAACAGCAACTCTTTGTCATTCTCGTCCTCCAGCCACAGGACCGGCGGGTCATCGCCCTCTTCCTCGGGCACCACCATACAGGGAAGAGCACACGACTCCAGGGAAGAGGGAGGCCGCACAACAGGAGGAGGAAGCAACACACGGCGGTCTGTTTACACGGCACACGTGACCAGGCAGGAAGTGTGCTTTGACGTTTTTTTTGTTTAAACTAGCTTTATAGATCAGAACATGAGCAAAGCGTGTAGGAAGAAGAGGACACGTTGCAGGTGAACAACAGCTGCAAAAACGGCATGTGACACGTCTGTGCTCATTATACCCTCAGAGACGGCAGAACGTCTGTGCTACCCACCCTTCTATTAGGAATAGCAGTAGGGAAGCATTGTCTGTACTGTAAACCTGGTATTAACCACTTGAAGACCAAGAAAACTGACACTCCAATGCTGGCCATACACGGTTCGAATTTGGAAATAATTTTTTTTCGAAAATTTCTTTCGAAAATCATACCTAAGAATTTTCTTATGAATTTCGCACCATTAGTGGGCTGTAGCAATAGCCGATTTTCATGTGGAAATGAAATTTGAGGAATCGGACATGTTGGAAACTTTTTGAAAAACAAACAATTTTCTAATCAATGATGGGAGAATCGTGTGAGAAATGTAATAAGAAAAGAAAATTTACAGAGAGAAAAGAAGATTCCCGGCCACGAAAATTATTTTCTGTAGCATCATGAGGTGAAATTGAAAGCTTGGTCGGCCGAATTTTGAAAATCAATGGTGGCATCATCGGATCCCAAAAAAAACAGAATTTTCTGATTTTGAAAAGAAAATTCGTTCGACATTCGACCATGTATGGCCTGCTTTAGTTTACAAGTAAAAATCAGTATATTACTTAGAACCCCCAAACATTTTATATATATATTAGCAGAGACCCTAGAGAATAAAACTGCGATCCTTTTTGAATTTTTTATGTCACACGTATTTGCGCAGCAGTTTTATTT
This sequence comes from Lithobates pipiens, assembly GCF_037356315.1. NCBI lineage: Eukaryota > Metazoa > Chordata > Amphibia > Anura > Ranidae > Lithobates > Lithobates pipiens. The sequence continues at coordinate 250,707,173 of NW_027507903.1, read as the reverse complement.
TTAAAAAAAGGAAAAAAATACACTTTAACCATTTCAGCCCTGAAAGGATTTGCCCTATTATTGACAAGGCCATTTTTAACGATACAGCACTGCGTCGTTTTAACTGACAATTGCGCGGTCGTGTGATGCTGTAGCCAAACAAAATTGTCCTTTTTTTTTCCCCCACAAATTCAAGCTTTCTTTTTTTTTGATGGCATTTGATCACTGCGTTTTTTTGTTTTTGTTTTTTTGCACTATAAACATAAAAAGACCGACAGTTTTGAAAAAAAATCAAACAATATTTTTTACTTCCTGCTATAATACATATCTCCCAAACAAAAAAGGTAAAAAAACAAATGTATTCATTGGTTTAGGTCAATATATATTCTGATACATGTTTTTGGTAAAAAAAAAAAAAAAAAAATCCGCAATAGGCGAATATTGATTGGTTTGCGCAAATGTTATTGCGTCTACAAACTATGGGAAAGATGTATGGACTTTTATTTTTATTTGTGTATGTTTTTACTGGTAATGGCGGTGATCTGCATTTTAAAAAAAAAAAAATTTTTTTTTTTTAGCAGGACTGCGACATTGTGGCGGACAAATATGACCCTAAGTGACACTTTTTGGGCACCAGTGACATTATTACATTGATCAATGCTAAAATAATGCACCGACCAATGTATAAATGACACTGGCAGGGAAGGGGTTGACACTGGGGAGCGATCAAGGAACTGATTTTAACGTACTTTTGTAAGTATAACATTTTATACGCAATACATTTTCATGGCTGAGTATTAACGTTAAAGGATCTTTTATCATCACATCAGTGAACCTGCCATCCTGAAACATCCTCTGCATATTGCTATAGGCATATTTTGACTCCTAGACTGCAAAGCTGGGTGTCATTGTGATTTGGTGAGTGGGGACACACAAACATTTTCTCTGCACTTTCTGCACACAAGATGTGAAGCATTCTCTGCTTTTTTTATTTGTGAAGCACATTCAGTTTTATATGGACTTTATGTTTTTGTCATCACTTATTATGGGTTTTTGTTTGTGAATGCTGTATTTATATTTTAGTACTATGTCCAGGTGTTTAGCACTTTGTATATAGCAGCTTCATTAATTTTTTTATCACCAATTTTTTTTCACACCATCATAGCGAGTTTATATATCTAGATTATATATTTTCTCAGCTCCAGCTGACTGACAAACTCAGCTCTGTTCCTGTGTGCAGCGTGAAGGGGGATGTGTCTCTTCCCTCCAATCAGCTCTCAGAGCTTTCCTCACTGAGCTCTGCAGAGTGTAACTTCAGCTCTCTGCCCCTTTTTTTCTTTCGTTCATTGATGGACACAGCATCTTGACCTTAGGGTTATATCGCCCCTTTAGGAGAGGACTAGACAGAACATGTTAAAAACAGCAAAACTGCACAGCACCGCCCAGGGGGTGGTCCTACTGGCTATAACCCTTCACATTTCTTCTAACAGCTCAGTTTTTTTCTGCCTAGTGTAGGAGAAGGACCTGGCTCCCGGTCGGACCATTGACCCTGGGAATTTTTTCTGCATTTCTGATTCCTGTGATCTACAATCAATAGCCGGGCTGGGTGACAGGCTGGATAATATAGATCCTGGTAGTCTCCCCAGCCTGGCCATCGAGCGTGAGCAGACCTTAGCTACACGCTGGGTCGGCCATGACATGCCCGTCTGATCCAGGGGCGGCTGAAGAGCTATATGCTATATAGCTATATGCTCCATATGCTCCAGGGCACACTTATGACCGGGCTATGGGTGTGTATGTCACAGCGTGCCATGGCCGACAGCCACCCCGTACTGCTCGGGTGATGGGTCTGTCCGTGGAAAGCGTCCAGCAGTCCCTACAGGAGGGGTAAGTATGGTTCCACCTGTCTCAGCAGGATGGAGCACCTGGGCATTCCCTGGGAGGTCGACTAGGGGGTGTCTGACTTTCTTCTCTCCCTGCCCCTTCCCTCCTCCCCATGCTATGGGCCGCTGTGTGACTGGGCACATGGGGGTGCGGTGCACGTACCTGGCCGGGGGTCCTCCGGGGGGGACTCCTTGTCCTAACAGGGGGCTGTGTTGGGGGTTCACTGTTTCTGGGCCATGGTGGGGTGTTTTGGTGTGTATGCCATGTGGGGAGGCCACTGCGCAGACTGCAGACATTTTCCTGATGCCGTGACCATTTTTCTGTAACCACAGCCAGTTTTTTCCTTTAGGCCATTTTCTGGAAGTCCGGCAGCCATGTTCCCGGTGCCCTCAGACGTTTTTTGCTGAGGCGGCCGGTGGCCATTTTCTAGTAGCCGCAGCTTGTTTTGCCTCTAGCGCTGGGTGCTTGTTTCCTTCTAGAACGGTGCGCTTTTTAAACAGAACACTGCGTGGCTGACACAGGGGAGATTGGACAGCAGCAGCACCTGCTGTACCTGAGTCAGGGTGGTGAGTCCTGCGGGGGGCAGTCTGTGGCAGCTAGGAGGGTGGACATTTTGTGTGACTTGCCTTAGATCCCTAAGTGGTGACAGGCGAGTGTGGGTTAGCATGGCGTCAGAAGCTGTCGCTTCTTCCCCAGACATCCCTGTTTTGGCAACCGGTCCCCCCGCACCTGCGGTGCCTATGGACGCTCTGTCGGCGGTCCTAGAGGCCTTTGTTGCCAGGGTGGAAGCGGAGTGCGGGCGCAAGGGGGTAAAAAAACGCTCCCACCTTTTTCTGGGGAAAGCTCTGATTCAGGCTCGTGTCCCGCTGTGGCAGGCGGCCCCTGTACTGACAGAGGATGTGGACCAGGACCGTTTGGACAGTGAGAATGACTCCATGTCTGGGTCAGCGCAGGAAAAACCGCTTATAGGAGCACTTATCACAGTGGTGTGGGATACCCTAAAGATGGAGGATACGGCGGGGGCATCTACAGAGGTGTCGGTCCCTTTCGAGTCCACAGTGGGCATTTTCAGTCCCGAAATGCATGGCGGTGCATTACCCGTTTGAGGAGAGTTTACTGAAGAAATGGACATCTCCTCTGATTGTTGACCCCCCAGTATCCAGGTTAAATAAGGTAACCACGATTCCGGTGGAAGGGACCCCTGCTTTCAAGGACCCTGCTGACAGGAGGGCCGAGATGGTTGCCTGGTCCATGTTTACGGTGGTGGGGTCAGCATTGCGGCCAATGTTAGCCATGGCCCTGATGTCACAGATGCTTACTGAATGGGCTAAATTGTTGCACCGTGAGTTGGAGAAGCAACAAGCTTCCCCGGTCTGCATGGAGCTGGCGGACTAGTTGGTGCAGGGCCTTAAGTATGTTTGTGATGCGGTCTTAGATACGACCCCCTTGCTCTCTAGAGCCTCAGTATCAGCAGTAGTGCTGTCGCCTGATTTGGCTAAAATGCTGGTCTGCGGACCAGGCATCTAAGAAAGCACTGGCGGATTTGCCCTTCCAGGGAGAGAGGCTATTTGGAGCTTCGTTGGATGACATTATTATGAATGTTACTGGGGGTAAGAGTATGTTGCTCCCACAGTCCAGGAAAGGTAAGGAGCCACGCTGTAGGCAAGGGCCCTCCTTTTCTGCTCAGAAACTGATTTTTTTGTCCGCCTAGGTCAGCAGGTAAGTGTTCCCAGTCCGACAAGGTGCCCACTTAGGGACAAAAGCGTCCCTGGTTTCACAAGCCTACGAGCAAATCTCTTACTGCACAAAGGTTTGCCCCCATCCGACTCTTGGGTGGGGGGTCGCATTTGGGAGTTTGTAGCTCGGTGGACCTCCCTACTTTCTGACCAGTGGTTCTGAAAACTGGTTTCATCGGGATAAAAGATAGAGTTTCTTTCTTGATAAAAAGTATACCGCGCTAAATGGTAAAAAAAATTACATCCAGGTAATAAATGATACACTGGTAATAATTAATAAGATTAATCAAACAGTCCCCAGTGAAAAAAAGGTGCTTGTGCTAGTGAAACAATATCCAGTGCTGTGACTTGAATAATAGATGGATGATTCTGTGTTTCTTAAGTGCTTTAAATAGTGTGCCCCCTAATAGATGTGCACTCACCCCTGGGAGTGGACCAACTATCGCTAGTTAGGTAAAATGCGCATGTGGGGCGACCCCTATGGATTTTCACCCAGATTGATGATTGGCAGCGGTGAATGTTCCTCATATAAATAGATAAATAGAAAAAGCCTCATTCCGCAGTACTGTTGATAAAGAGCTTTTTATTCCAAAAAATATAAAGATATTAAACTCACATGTATGAGTGCCTTTATGTCCTGGCACCCAGAGTGAACAGCAGGTATAAGTAAATCCGTGAAATCCGCCTGGTTAGTTCATACAGCTGCTGGCTCAGTGAAGGCTTAATTTCCGGATTGAATGTGTGGGCAGAAGTGTGTCACGATAAAGTGACTCAACTTCTATGCATTTCTGTCTATCAGATTGGCCGTCCTCAGGAAGTTAACTTCAGTCAACTAGCCCCAATTCTGGCTTTGCTAAGGCAGCGAGGGATCGTAATTGTGGGTTACCTGGACAACCTGCTTCTAAGGACAGCTTCCGCCTCAGAATTAAGGGAGAATGTGGCAATCACCATGCAAACTCTTCGGGAGTTTGGTTGGGTACTAAACCTCCAGAAGTCTGTGTTGGTGCAGACTCAATGCCTGGAGTACCTGGGCTTGCTTCTGGACTCCTCAGAGGCGTGAGTCTTTCTCCCTTCGGACAAGCTGCAGACTCTTCAAGCTGCGGTGAAGTTGTTGGTGTCCCGCAGGTGGTCGTCACTGTGTTTTTGCAAGCAAGTCCTCCGTCTCATGGTAGCCACTTTCGAGGCGGTACCGTATGCTCAATTCCACACTCGAGTCTTGCAAAAGGAGATCCTGTCCAAATGGGAAAAATCTCCGTTGTCCATGGATTGTCAAATTCAGGTGAGCCAGGTAGTCAGGGATTCCCTGCTCTGGTTGCTGAGGTCTCTAGCTCTTCAGTGCGGGAAGTTGTTCCTTTCTCTTCATTGGAGGGTGATCACAACGGACGCCAGCCTGACCGGTTGGGGGGGAGTTTGGGGCGTACAGTCCGCCCAGGGTTGCTGGATGCAGGAAGAATCCCACCTGACGATCAATGTGCTGGAGCTTTGGGCGATCGGACAGTGCCTCTCCACATGGTCAGAGAGGCTGCAGGGGCGCACGGTCAGGATCCAGTCGGACAACACCATGGCGGGGGCGTATGTAAATCATCAAGGAGGAACAAGGAGCTCAGCTGCAGCACTGGAGGTCGCTCACAGTCTGTGGTGGGAAAAGCGGCGCGTGCTGGCTCTGTCGGCCCTGTACATTCCAGGCGTAGAAAACTGGCGAGCGGACTACCTAAGTCATCAGATGCTGGATCAAGGTGCTGTATCCGGATGTATTTTGGCTCCTTTGCGTAAGGTGGGGTACATGAGATGTGGATCTCCTGGCCTCTCAACTCAATCAGTAGGTACATAGGTTTGTTGCCAGGTCAAAAACTCCCTGGGCGGACGCAGCAGACGCATTGGTGGCTTCCTGGGGGCATTACCGGCTGATTTATGCCCCCCACCTCAAAATTCTACCACGTCTACCCCGTCTGCAGAGTAGAGGCCAAGGCGATTTCAGTGATTGCCCCAGATTGGCCTCGGTGTCCGTGCCAATGCAGGAGGACCTTCTGTCGCAAGGTCCAATACTTCATCCTGCTTTACCGTCACTGGCTTTAACGGCATGGCTGTTGAAAGCCAGGTGCTAAGGAGCCGAGGTCTGTCAGATTCAGTAATCTTCACTATGCTGAGGGGACGGAAGTCATCTTCTCAGAAGATTTATCATCGTACATGGAAGGCCTACATCTCCATGTGTGAGGAGATGGGGTGGCGTCCGCACACATATTCAGTTTCCAGGATCCTCCTGTTTTTGCAGCGGGGAGTAGATCAGAAACTTGCCTTAAGCACCATTAAGGGGCAGATATCAGCTTTGGCTGTCTTTTTTTCAGTGACCCTTGGCGACTCATTCATTGGTGAGTACGTTTGTTCAGGGGGTTCTACATGTGGCCCCTCCGGTTTGACCACTGCTGCCTCTGTGGGATTTGAATATGATGCTCTCGGTGCTTCAGAAACCGCTGTTTGAAAACATGAGGGAGATCCCCTTATTGACGCTCTCTCAGAAAGTAGTCTTTCTAGTGGCTATTACATCTACCAGGAGGGTTTCTGAGTTGGCAGCCTTGTCATGCAAGTCTCCTTACTTGGTCCTCCACAAGGATAAGGCGGTGCTGCACCCGCATCCTTCGTTTCTTCCAAAGGTTGTTTTGACCTTTCATCTAAATGAGGACATTGTCCTTCTGTCCTTATGTCTGTCACAACCCAAAGAGGTTGCTTTGCATTCCTTGGACGTGGTCTGGGCTCTGCGGGTGTATCTGTCTGCTATGGCTCCTTTTCGGAGGTCGGACTCGCTGTTTGTATCAGTGGCTGGTCCGAAGAAGGGCCTGACGGTCTCATCGGCCATCATTTCTCGGTGGATCAGACAGATTGTTGTTCAGGCTTATGCCATGAGGGGGCGGGCACTTCCCTGTCACAGCACATTCTACCAGGGCAATTGGTGCCTCTTGGGCTTTCCTACATCAAGCGTCTGTTTCTCAGGTGTGTAAGGCAGCGACCTGGTCGTCATTACACACTTTCACTAAATTTTACAAGGTTGATGTGAGCGCATCTTCGGATGCTTGCTTCAGCCACAAGGTTTTGCAGGAGGCTGTTTAAGGTTGCAACTCCTCCGTTGAGGAGCTTGGGTTGTTATGGGTGGAGTTATTTTCTTGCTGTTCCCACCCCTCGTTTTTTTGACACTGCTTAGGGACGTCCCTAAGGTCAAGATGAAGATGCTGTGTCCGTCAATGAACGAAAGAGAAAATAGGATTTTTATAACAGCTTACCTGTAAAATCCTTTTCTTTTGAGGTACATCACGGGACACAGACTCAGTAATTACTGATGGGTTATAGGATATCACTAGGTGATTGGACACTGGCACACCCTAGACATGAAGTTCAATCCCCCATATAACCCCTCCCCCCCACTGGAGGTACCTCAGTTTTGTAGCAAAGCAATATATAGTGCCTTGCGAAAGTATTCGGCCCCCTTGAACTTTTCAACCTTTTGCCACATTTCAGGCTTCAAACATAAAGATATAAAATCTTAATTTTTTGTGAAGAATCACCAACAAGTGGGACACAATTGTGAAGTGGAACGAAATCTATTGGATATTTTAAACTTTTTTAGCAAATAAAAAACTGAAAAGTGGTGCATGCAAAATTATTCAGCCCCTTTACTTTCAGTGCAGCAAACTCACTCCAGAAGTTCAGCGAGGATCTCTGAATGATCCAATGTTGTCCTAAATGACTGATGGTGATAAATAGAATCCCCCTGTGTGTAATCAAGTCTCTGTATAAATGCACCTGCTCTGTGATAGTCTCAGGGTTCTGTTGAAAGCGCAGAGAGCATCATGAAGACCAAGGATCACACCAGGCAGGTCCGTAATACTGTTGTGGAGAAGTTTAAAGCCGAATTTGGATACAAAAAGATTTCTCAAGCTTTAAACATCCCAAGGAGCACTGTGCAAGCGATCATTTTGAAATGGAAGGAGTAAATCTACCAAGACCTGGCCGTCCCTCTAAACTTTCAGCTCAGACAAGAAGACTGATCAGAGATGCAGCCAAGAGGCCCATGATCACTCTGGATGAACTGCAGAGAACTACAGCTGAGGTGGGAGAGTCTGTCCATAGGACAACAATCAGTCGTACACTGCACAAATCTGGCCTTTATGGAAGAGTGGCAAGAAGAAAGCCATTTCTCAAAGATATCCATAAAAAGTCTTGTCTAAAGTTTGCCACAAGCCACCTGGGAGACACACCAAACATGTGGAAGAAGGTGCTCTGGTCAGATGAAACCAAAATCGAACTTTTTGCCCACAATGCAAAATGATATGTTTGGCGTAAAAGCAACACAGCTCATCACCCTCAACACACCATCCCCACTGTCAAACATGGTGGTGACAGCATCATGGTTTGGGCCTGCTTTTCTTCAGCAGGGACAGGGAAGATGGTTAAAATTGAGGGGAAGATGGATGCAGCCAAATACAGGACCATTCTGGATGAAAACCTGTTGGAGTCTGCAAAAGACCTGAAACTGTGACAGAGATTTATCTTCCAACAAAACAATGATCCCAAACATACAGCAAAATCTACAAAGGAATGGTTCACAAATAAACGTATCCAGGTGTTAGAATGGCCAAGTCAAAGTCCAGACCTGAATCCAATCGATAATCTGTGGAAAGAGCTGAAAACTGCTGTTCACAAACGCTCTCCATCCAACCTCACTGAGCTCGAGCTGTTTTGCAAGGAACAATGGGCAAGAATTTCAGTCTCTCGATGTGCAAAACTGATAGAGACATACCCCAAGCGACTTGCAGCTGTAATCGCAGCAAAAGGTGGCTCTACAAAGTATTAACGCAAGGGGGCTGAATAATTTTGCACGCCCCACTTTTCATTTTTTTATTAGTTAAAAAAGTTTCAAAAATCCAATAGATTTCGTTCCACTTCACAATTGTGTCCCACTTGTTGGTGATTCTTCACAAAAAATAAAAATTTTATATCTTTATGTTTGAAGCCTGAAATGTGGCAAAAGGTTGAAAAGTTCAAGGGGGCCGAATACTTTCGCAAGGCACTGTAAGTGTATTATAAGAGGGGAGGGACCTCTGTGTCCCGTGATGTACCTCAAAAGAAAAGGATTTTACAGGTAAGCTGTTAAAAAAATCCTATTTTCTTTCTCGTATATCACGGGACACAGAGACTCAGTAATTATTGATGGGATGTCCCAGAGCAATGCTATCTGAGGGAGGGGAACCACACAACATAGGGGGCAATCAGACCTGAGGACCCTGTACCGCTGCCTGCAGCACACTACGCCCAAAGACAATATCCTCATGCCTTTTCACATCCACCTGATAAAATTTGGTGAATGTATGAACTGATAACCAGGTTGCGGCCTTGCAGATTTTATCCATGGAGGCCTGGTGATGCACTGCCCATGAAGCACTAATAGCCCTAGTGGAGTGCGCCTTGATTTGAAAAGGCAGAATCTTTTGCTTCAAACCATAAGCTTGAACAATTACTTGACAAATCCATTTAGCAATGCTAGATTTTGACGCTGCCTGTCCTCTCTTAGGACCCTCTGGCATTACGAACAAAACATCAGTTTTGCTAACCTGAGTAGTCGCTTCCAGATAGGCTTTGACTGCTCTCACTACATCCAAAGAATGTAGTGACTTCTCTTTCATAGAGCAGGGATTTGGAAAAAGGAAGGCAGAACAATATCCTAGTTTAGATGAAAACCTGAGACCACCTTCGGTAGAAAACTAGGATGAGGGCGTAACACCACTCTATCCTTGTGCATTATCAGATACGGTTCTTTACAAGAGAGGGCCGCTAATTCTGATACTCTTCTGGCAGAAGAAATGGCCACCATAAAAATTAATTTCCTTGTCAACAGAACTAAGGGAATTTGATGTATCAGTTCAAAAGGCTGCTTCTGTAAAGCTGACAGAACCAAATTCAAATCCCAGGGGGTTCAGAGGCGCCCCAACTGGAGGGTTAAGGCGCATTACCCCTTGTATAAAGCTTTGGACCAAAGAATGCGAAGCAAGTGGACGTTGAAACAGAACCGATAAGGCTGAGACTTGGCTCTTGATGGTACTCAAGGCCAGTTTCATCTCTAAACCATTTTGCAGAAATTTGAGGATTCTGCTTATGACATATTTTCTGGGGTGCCAACCCATGAATTTATACCAGGAGACATATGCTTTCCATACTTTGTGACAAATCATTCTGGAAGCTGGCTTTCTTGCATTAATCAAGGTAGATATCACAGGGTATATCACCGAAAGCCCACGATTCTTCAGAATGTGGGTTTCAATAGCCAAACCGTTAAATTTAGCGTTTGTAAAGTAGGATGGAATACAGGTCCCTGGGATAGCAGGTCTGGACAGGACGGTAGGGTCCAAGGAGAGCCTACCGCCATCTTCACTATTTCTGCATACCAAGCTCTTCTGGGCCATGCTGGGGCCACCAGAAGCACCGACTTCTTTTCCTGCCCGATCCTGCAAACAAGTCTTGGCAGTAGCAGAATAGGAGGGAATACATAAATCAGAGAGAACTGATGCCACGGAGTTACCAACGCATCTGTCCCACATGCAAGAGGATCCCTCGTTCTTGACACAAAATTGTTGATCTTGTTGTTGAACCTGGAGGCAAAGAGATCTACATCCGGAACCCCCCATCTCTGGCATATGGCCAAGAAGACGTCGGGGGGAAGAGACCATTCCCCTAGGACTAACTGCTGGCGGCTCAAGTAGTCCACTTGCCAGTTCTCTACCCCCGGAATGAAGACTGCCGTTAGTCATGGCACATGTCTTTCTGCCCAGATTAAGATCTGGTTTACTTCTCCCTGGGCTACACGACTCTTGGTGCCCCCTTGGTGATTGATATAAGCCACTGCTGTGGCATTGTCGGACTGGATCCTGACAGGGCAACCCTGCAACCTGAGTGTCCAGGCTTTTAGGGCTAGATACACCGCACAGATCTCCAGAATGTTGATGGGTAAGGCCCTCTCGGTCTTGGACCATCTCTCTTGGAAAGTCGACTGCCTGCCAACACGGAAGACTGGCATCTGTTGTTACCACTGTCCAGGTAACTGGTAAAAAGGATTTTCCTTTCCGCAGATATTCGGGTATCAACCACCAGCTGAGGCTCCGACGCGTTGTAGGGGACAGATGCATCGGAAGATCTAAAGCCTGAACCTTCTTGTTCCAGGCCGATAGGATACTGTTTTGCAGCAGCCTTGAATGAAACTGAACGTAGGGAACTGCTTTGAATGAAGCCACCATTTTCCCCAACAACCTCATACAAAGACGAATAGAAGGACCCTTCTTTGCCCTGACTACCTGAATCAGTTCTCTTATAGCACTGATCTTTGCTTGGGGGAGGAATACCCTTTGCTGGGCTGTATCTATGACCAGACCCCCAATAGTCTAGTCTTCTTACTGTTTTTAAAGAGCTGAGAACCCAACCTAGGCATTCCAGGTAGTTGATTGTGGTGACCAAATTTTGGTCCAGGCGGGCTACCGACCGGTCTATCAAGAGCAAGTCGTCTAGGTATGCTATTATTGTTATACCTTGGGCCCTTAATCTGGCCAGAGGAGGGGCCAAGATCTTTGTAAACACGAGGTGCAGTAGCTAGACCTAAAGGCAGAGCTACAAACTGAAAGTGGTGTTTTTCTACTTCGAAACGCAGGAATTTTTGATGAGCAGGGAAAATAGGTACCTGCAGGTATGCATCCTTGATGTCTGTTGACGCCAGAAGTTCTCCTGCTTGCAGGATGGATACTACCGATCGAATCGATTCCATGCGAAAGGACCATATCTTTAGAAATCGGTTTAAATCTTTGAGATCTAGAATGGGTCTGACATCTCCGTTTGGCTTTGGTACCGTGAAAAGGTTTGAATAAAACCCCATTCCCTGCTCTTGCATGGGAACTACCATGATAACTTTTTGCAACAATAGTCGCTCCAACGCTAGCAGGAGAGACTTCTTTTTCTCTGGGTCTCTGGGTACATTTGATCCGAGGAAACGAGGAGAAGGGAATTCTCGTAATTCTAGTTTGTAACCTAGAGTTATTGTGGAGACCACCCATTTTTCCCGAAATTCCTCTTGCCAGAGCCCTGAGAACTTTAGTAGTCTTCCCCCCCCACTCGAGTAAGCGGGGGCGCCCCTTCATAAGGAGGTCTTAGCGTTTTGTCTTCAAGACCTTCTCCCCCAGGACTTCTTTTGTCCCTGGGGTTGACTCTGAGTTTTAACCTTTGAGCCTGACGGAGGAGGCCGTTGTGACTGCCTGGAGGCTGATGACCCAGGCACTGGAGAAAGCACTGTTTAAAGGAGGGAAGTTTTCTCCTTTTCTTGACTGGTAAAAGGGTGCTTTTCCCACTAGAAATCCTTTGGATATAATTGTCCAAATCCTCTCCAAACAGTTTTGCACCACGAAAGGGAAATCTCGCCAGGAGTTTCTTACATGGTGATTCGGCTGACCAATTTTTTAGCCATAAGATTCTACACATGTGTACCAACCCAAGCGTAAGGCGAGAGGTCTGAAGGATAAAATCTCTGATAGCATCAGCAGCAAAACACAAAGCCGCTGGTAGGTTAGCTAACCCCGGGCTTGCTGTTCAGGTAAAGCTTTAAGCACATGTTTAACATGGTCTCTCAAATATTGACAGACTCCAATTGCTGCCACTGCAGGTTGAGCTACTGAACCTGCCAAGGAGAAAACGTTTTTTAATAGGAATTCCAATTTTTTATCAGTTGGATCCCTAAGCATCTGAGCATTGTCAACAGGACAAGTCAGGAAATGGCGGCGTCAACTGGCGGTATACCCCACATCTTAGTAAATTTTTCCTCCATAGGATAAAGTGTAGAAACTTTTTAGGAGGAAAAAAAATGTTTATCTGGGTGATCCCACTCAGAATAGATAAGCTTTTCCAATAAACCATGAACAGGAAAGGCATGTGCAGTTTGAGGAGGTTTCAGTGAACCCAGAGAACTAATGGGTTCTTTAACTGACTCGGGTATGGGTAACTTAAATGTGGAACGGACCAATCCAGCAAGAATTTGCACCAACATCTTCTCATCCTGAGAAGTTGAAGAGGGCCCTTCTCCACTAGATTCCTCAGAAGTGGGATCATCAGTCTCCTCCCGATCCTCTGAGGGGGATTCCTCTCCTTTATCCCAGATTTCCTCACTCTGAGGGTCCTAGGTGACGGAAAGGGGCCTAGTGCGTTTTCTTCCACTGAGTGAAGACGCGATTAAGGCCACTTATCTTTCCTCTAAACCATTTATGGTTGAGGAAAAAATCTCTTGAGTAATATATACAGGGGCTGAAGTGCCAGAAGCAGCTGCAGCCCCTGACCCCGACGGCTCTCCCTGGCCAGCCTCCCCGAGTCCTGCAGGGGGGAAGGTGCTGCAGAGGGGGGGGGGTCCTCAGAGCCTGAAGGGGACCCCTTTGAGCCCCTATTCTTCGGGGTACTTGTACCTCTTCTACCCATAGTGCAAAGCGACAAAAGGTAGAAGTACCACAAAAAAAATGCACTGACTGCTGAGCACTGTAGTTCAGCAACTGCCGCTGCTACCAAGACTCAGTCTGGTGCCTAAGTAAATGCTGCCTGGGAATGCCTGTGTCCTCCACACTCACACGCACCTGTCAGCTCTGTGTCCCTCCATAGGCTGTGTGCATCTTAAAAAGAGTGCACTTTAAAGCCTGTGTAGCCTTAGTGCTCGCCCCCCCCCCACTCGTTTTTTTTAAAAAACTAGCATTTTCTGTGCGAGCAGAGGCTCTGAGCCTGCTGACAAGCATGGAGGGGAGGCTGGGGCAGAGGAGTGGGAAGGGCTGGTGGATGTGAACCCCTGTAATGGTGGCAGCGAATGGCGTTGGACGGCGGCGGGTGGTGCGGTATGTTACTGCTTTCTGCTCAGGCCTGTCTCAGTACCCTAATCCGTGGAGGGAGAATCCCAGAAGGAAAAAAAAACCCTTACCTTCATCCTTCCTGGAGCATGGCTGGAGGAGCACAGAGCATGGACACCAAGCAGACAGATCAGGCATGAAAGGTATGTGCTCTTGACAGCCCCCGATGGTGACTATAGGCATAGCATACATTTAATTAAAAGGAGAAAACCTACTAGAATTAGAAAAATTCTTGAGGAGCCTCCCTTACCTTATCCAGCTGCAGGGTTTGAATAACAGACCCAATCTTCACCTCTCACGGTGGGCTCCGTTAGGAAAAAAACCTTCAGAGACTGGGGCCCCCTTGAATAGGGGAACTGCAGTTCTGGGCCCGTAAAGCACCCTGCCAGGAATATGGCTGAAAAAAACAAATACTTGGTCCCAGGGTCTAGCTCTCTAAAAAGAGAGGCGTTACAGGTAAAACCTTGTTTCTTCGGACATGAGGCCCGGGTACCATCCAATTCGGTCTGGAAAAGACACTTTGAGTGGATCCGGTTGCATAGCTTGCCCCAGTAAGGAATATTCCAGCAGAGCTCAGCACAGCACATCTTTACTTGTGACCAACACCTAAGACACTGGTGAAAACAACTGAGGTACCTCCAGTAGGAGGAGGGGTTATATGGGGGATTGAACTTCCTGTCTAGGGTGTGCCAGTGTCCAATCACCTAGTGATACCCTATAGCCCATCATTAATTACTGAGTCTCTGTGTCCAGTGATGTATGAGAAAGAAATTAGGATTTTTGTACTCACCGCAAAATCTTTTTCTCTGAAGTTCATTGACGGACACAGCACCCACCCCTCCTATTTATGTTTGTACTGCTTTTGACAAACTGAGCTGCTGGATGTAGTGTGAGGGGTTATAGCCAGTAGGACACCCCCCCCCCCCCGCGGTGCTGTGCAGTTTTGCTGTTTTTAACATGTTCTGCCTAGTCCTCTCCTAAAGGGGCGATATAACCCTAAGGTCAAGATGAAGATGCTGTGTCCGTCAATGAACTTCAGAGAAAAGGATTTTACGGTGAGTAGAAAAATCCTATTTTCCTGGCAGCATAGGCAAGCTTTATGAATTCTGGACCTTGAATGTATGTAGAGAAAATATGGCTGCAGATGAACAGGTACAACTTATGTAGGAGGATTTGTTTAATCTCTTGGTATCACCTGAGGCCAGTCGCTGCACTGGCTATATGTAAGGGTTTCTACAACCTATTTAACTGCTTTAATACCAGACTGTTTTACCCCCTTCTTGCCCAGGCCAATTTTCAGCTTTCAGCGCTGTCACACTTTGAATGACAATTGCACAGTAATACAATGTACCCAAATGAAATTTTTATGATTTTTTTTCACACAAATAGAGCTTTCTTTTGACAATATTTAATCCCCACTGTTTTTGCTTTTAAAAAAAAGGCCGTAAATTTTGAAATAAAACGCATTTTTCTTTGTTTTTGTTATAAAAGTTTGAAAATAAATAATGTTTCTTCATAAATTTAGGCCAAAATGTATTCTGCTACATTTCTCTGGTGAAAATAACCCAAATTAGTTCATATTATTTAGCCTGCAGGAAAATTATAGCCCACAAAAACGATCAATTCTGATGTACTGTTTGAGACCTGAAAATGGCAGGACAGTACAAATATCCCCAAATTATCCATTTTTGGAAAGTAGAGAGTCCAAGGTATTAGGTAAGAGGTATGGCAAGTTTTTTTAAGTTGTGATTTTTCGTCACAAGTTTTTGGAAAATTAAGTAATTTTTTTTTTTTTCTTTTTTTACACACTATGATTGCTTATAGCTGTGCATGTTTGTTATAATCAACCATTTTTTTCTGAATTAAAACTACTCATTCAGCACTTACAATTGTGATTAGCTGTGATTGGCCACAGATAATCACATGGTACACATGGGCTGTGATTGGCCCTGTCTGTACCATGTGATGCCTGTGACCAATCACAGTGCACATCACAATAGTACACAATGAAATGCATGTAACAGCCTTTCATTGTATATAACTGTCATGTGAACTGCTGTGATTGGCCACAGCAATCACATGGTACTGGCAGCAGGACAGTACCATGAGACGCTTCCTGTCGAGATCATACGATGAAGCGTACGTCGAGGAATATTCGGTCACGCACACCTTCCGGCCACTTCCGGTTTCAGACAGACTAGGCGGTGGAACGCACGCCTCTGGCGAGAAGCGGAAGCAAGCGATTCAGCTGTCCACACTCCACCTAACATAGCAGAGCCTGTCACCTCCAGTGCCAAGGAAAGGCACTTGTAAAGCAAGCAGTCACTTGGCCTATTGTTTTTATTTTTTTAATAAAAAACTTAATTAAGCGATGGTATTGTTCTTTTTATTTTTTTCTGATATCTATTTTGGTGGAACCATTCCTGGATCACCGACCTGTTAAGCCCAAAGTCCATGATCCTAACGAAGTCCCACCTGACCTTTCTTTTTAAATAAAGAGGTCATGGTGGTCTGGTAAGTAGGAGACTTACCTATATCCACTGGTTGTTGCATCTAAAATCAACTATCGCTGACGGTGTGAATAAGACACAATACTTCACTCAATATATGGACACAAATTTCTGTGTATATTTTTCAGGTATAATTTTTTTGTCTGCTTTTAATGCACATAGCACTTTCTAATTGCTTGAGATTTTGTGTTTTAGGCCGAGTTTACACAACATTTGTCCTACTTTGGATCTGACTTTGCCCTGCGACTTGCAGTCAAAGACGCGTACAACTTCAATGAACGGGTATCCGACTTGGATCCCTGCCAACATCAGGCACTGTGTTTGGTATGAATCTTCAGGGGGAGGTTCATTCTTGGTCAAACATGTTTTCAGAAAGTGGCTAAGGTCTTGTGCATCTCTTGCATCTCCTCCTTGCCAGAGGAGTACCACTAATTTAGCGATGTCTTTGACTAAGGTCAAGCCGGTAGTTTCCCTCCACACTGGTGGTATGATTGCACAATTGACCTTCAACCTGGTGCCATGCCCCCTCGTGGTCGGATTTACCCTTTATCTGTCTCGGAAGAAAAGGCCATGGAGGACTATGTTGCTGATGCACTTTCTCGAGGGTTCATCCTTGTCTTTTGCTTGTGCTGGCTTCTTCTTTGTGAAAAAGAGTGGTGAACTGAGACTTTGTATTGATTATAGGGGTCTCAATCTCATCACAATTAAGAATGCCTATCCGATTCCGTTGATTACGGAGTTATTTGAGCGCCTCAAGGGAGAAACAGTTTTCACGAAGCTCGATCTGAGAGGGGCATACAATCTAATGAGGATGAAGGAGGTCGACGAATGGAAAACTGCATTTAATACCAGGACAGGACGTTACGAATACCTCGTAATGTTGTTTGGTCTTTGCAACTCTCCTGCAGTTTTTCAGGAATTCATCAATTCATGTCCTCCGAGATATTTTGCAGCAATGTGTGGTGTTTTATCTCGACTATATTCTCATAGTTACATAGTTGGTGAGGTTGAAAATGGATACAAGTTCATGAAGTCAAACTTGTGTGTGTGCTTTATGTTTATATTACATTGTATACCTCTATATGTTGTGGTCGTTATCGTGGTGCCTATCTAACAGTTTTTTTTAATTAACGATGTTTCCCGCTATAACCACTGCTTGTGAAAGAGAATTCCACATCCTTACCGCTCTAACAGTAAAGAACCCTCTACGCAGTTTAAGCTTAAACCGCTTCTCTTCTCATTTTAGTGAATGGCTGCATTTCCTTGCGCGGAAGAGTTTTGTCCCTATTGTGGGGTCACCAGTATGGTATTTGTACATTGAAATCATACCCCCTCTCAAGCATCTTTTCTCTAGGGAAAATAAGTTCAGTGCTTGCGGTCTTTACCCGTAGCTGAGATCCTCCAGTCCCTTTTATTAGCTTTGTTGCCCTTCTCTGAACCCTCTTCAGCTCCTGAGGCCTGGTGCCCAGAACTGACGACATACTCCAGATGCGGGCTGACCAGAGTCTTCTAAAGTGGGAGAATTATCTTGGAGTGAATCCCCTTTTTAATGCATGCCAATATTCTGTTGGCTTTACTTGAAGCAGCCTTGCATGCCATTGCTAAACCTTTACTTTGCTATTACTTACACCCTTACATTTCTTATTACACTCTTTGCAAAGTTGGAATGCTGATGATGACCCCCGTCAGGAAAGATGTCTGTGGAGTGCAGCTGCTGTTTCTAGGCGCATACCTGTGCGGAGATGCCAACCAAGAATGACGAGAACAGCCACAGTTGTCTCTGTAGATGCGCATGTGCAAACACGAATGCATGTTCATGCGCGCACCTGTCACCAGGACGGGCGCCAGTCAGTCTGCTTAAACGGAGCTTCAACGCTGAACTGGTTGCTGCTTGGTCTACAGCGTTTATCTGAATCCTGCCTTTGTGTGTTTGACTTCTGTTACCGATCCGGCTTCTTCCCAACTACTCCTGCCTGCTTCCTGCCCTGACATCTGGCTTTCCACGGACTGATCTCTGTCTCCAGTTCCTGTTACTTAGCATCTGTTGCCAAACCTTACTGTGACCCGACTACGCTCCTGCCTGCTGTTTTTGCCTGATTTGCCTGTCCGTTGCCAAACCCGGCCTGTGACCTGACTACACTTCTGCCTGCTGCCTTTGCTTGATCTGCCTGTCTGCTGTCTACCCGGCTCATCTGACCCTGTTCCTGGCCATCCAGCTTGCCAAATGCTCCTGCTTCCTGTGGTGCACCTCTGCCTATCTGCTGCCAAGTCTGCCAGCCACCTGCCTGCTATCTGCTGTGATCCGGCTTCCTGTTGGGAGTTCCTGGCTTCTACTGGTACAGACTTCTGGACTGGTCATAGGCACGCTTACCCCGCTGTGCTCCTGAGCCTGCTGTCTCACTATCAGTGGCTAACGAGCCGGAGCTGTACGAGTGACCTTCCTCTACACGTCAGGCTCACCCAGCAGGTATGTGACACCCCCAGCCTTGTATTGTTTAAAGGCCTTCTCCTTTGCTTTTATATATTTTTTCTTACATAGGAGTTAGGCCACCCAGGACTTTTATTAGCTCTTTTAAATTTATTTCCCATTGGAATGTACTGGCCAATACCTATATTCAATACGCTCTTAAAGATCTGGTCTGCCAGAGGTCTGCCGTTTATTTTATTTTTGTTTTTGTTTTTAAGTCAGTAACTACAAACACTGTAGCTGCTGACTTTTAATAAGGACACTTACCTGTTCAGCTAGCCCGTGATGTCGCCGCCCCCCCCAGGCCAATCCGTCCATTGGATCCGGTGCCGGCACCGCCATCCTAACTAAGGGAAACAGGCAGTGGAGCCTTGCGGCTTCACTACCCGTTTCCTACTGTGCTTGCACGAGTCGTGCAGAGCTTTGTGTATGGCCCTGTTGTTTTCTGGGGGACATACATGTCCCAGAAGGCAACGTGGCTGCTCGCCGAAGAGGAGGAACCGAAGAAACAGTGCCGTGGAATAGGAAGAGGCAGATTAGGAAGACTAGCAAAAGGGGTTTCTCATTAAAAGGTGTGATTTTTACTGCATTTTCTGTCTCTGTCTAATTCATAGTTCCTGATAGAACCTTCACCCCAGTCTGAGGTCCAGAGCACTCTGGAGCAGGTTCTCATCAAGGATGTCTCTGTACATTGCTGCATTAATCTTTCTCTCGATCCTGACTAGTCTCCCAGTATCTGCCCTGAAAAACATCCCCGCAGCATGATGCTGCCACCACTATGCTTAACTGTTGGGATGGTATTGGCCAGGCGATGAGTGGTGCCTGGTTTCCTCCGGACTTGACACTTGCCATTCAGGCCAAAGAATTCAATCTTTGTTTCATCAAACTAGAGAATTTTGTTTCTCGTGGTCTGAGAGTCCTTCAGGTGCCTTTTGGCAAACTCAGGTGGGCTGTCGTGTTCCCTTTGGTTAGAAAAAAGATAGAGTTCCGCGCTTAGGATAAATGTTTAAGGTTACAGCCTCCCCTAAAAAAAAGCTCCCTTTTGGAGAGCTCTAACAGAAAAAAGAAAAACCAAAGTTGGGGTCAGTGGCGCTACCTATGCCCTGAATAGTAATCTATCAGGTCTCTATACATATGGCTAAGTGAACCAGATATTAAGAAATCACAATGGTATATTTACCGCTAGCACCCTCCCATGACCTGCATAAAGGGTTAGCAGTATGTAATTCACCCCTGTGAGGACAGAACCTCTCATAGTGATATATAAGAGGGTAAGTCCACAATCAACCATACTAGATAGTGTACCAAAACTGAAATGAATATATAAAGTGATAAATGGGAAAGTCAGCTCCCCTGACAAAAAAATAAATATATAGGTGTATTGATCAGTGAAATACTATATATAATTAATAATCCAACATAATGTCATACGTGAAAAAATATATAAATACTGTATGACAGTGAGCAGACAAAAAATACTAAATCGTCCAAACAACAAACAAGTGCATAAAAAATGCAAAAAGATTGCACAAATAATTGCAGTGAATAGTGTTTGTGCTAGAAAGTTTTGTTTTTTGCAGGTGACTTTCGTGCTTGCAAATTTTTCAGGTGACTTGCGTGCTCCCCCTCTTGGGTCCCCACTTACCAGCTCCTTTAACCCCTGCAGGGGTATTACGCATATGGATCCAGATCCAATCAGATTAATCCTTCAGATCCCAGCGTCTCCTGGCTCTGTGATGTTACTCAATGTTCAGGCAATTGCAGATACACTCTGGTATGCTCCTCATAGGAAAGAGATAATGGCTCCCATAGTGAAGTACCAAAAAATTATATTTATTTAAAAATTGCTTTAAAAAAATATGTAAAACAAATCCAAACAACATAGCAAAGGACACAAACTAGCTGATGAATAGCATAAAACAGCCTGGGGATTCAGAGCGCGTGCTCATGTGCCTTTTATTGAGGCGTGGCTTCCGTCTGGCCACTCTACCATACAGGCCTGATTAGTGGAGTGCTGCAGAGATGGTTGATCTGAAAGGTTATCCTCTCTCCACAGAGAATCTCTGGAGCTCTGTTAGTGACCATCAGGTTCTTGGTCACCTCCCTGACTAAAGACCTTCTCCCCCTTCTTGTGAAAAAAAAAAGCCCTTCTCTCCTGATAGCTCAGTTTGGCCGGGCGGCCCATATCTAGAGTCCTGGTGGGTCCAAACTTCTTTTATTTAACCACTTGCTTACTGGGCACTTAAACACCCTTCCTGCCCAGACCAATTTTCAGCTTTCGGTGCTCTCACAATTTGAATGACAATTACTCAGTCTTGCAACACTGTACCCAAATGAATTTTTTGTCCTTTTTTTCCCACAAATAGAGCTTTCTTTTGGTGGTATTTGATCACCTCTGGGGTTTTTATTTTTTGCGCTATAAATGAAAAAAGACCGAAAATTTTGAAAAAAAACGCATATTTCTTTGTTTCTGTGACAGAATTATGCAAATTATTAATTTTTCTTCATAAATTTTGGCCACAATTTATACTGCTACATATCTTTGGTAAAAATAACCCAAATTAGTGGATATTATTTGGTCTTTGTGAAAGTTAGAGAGTCTACAAGCTGTGGTGCGAATCGCACAAAATTGATCACATCTGATGTACTGGTGGCCTATCTCGCTTCTTGTGACCCGAACAAGTCAGGAAAGTACAAATACCCCCCAAATGCCCCCTTTTTGGAAAGTAGACATTCCAAGGTATCTAGTAAGAGGCATGGTGAGCTTTTTGATGTTGTCATTTTTTTTCCACAATTCTTTGCAAAATTAAGATTTTTAATTTTTTTTTTCTCCACAAAATTGTCATTGTAATAGGTTATTTCTCTCACATGGCATGTGTATACCACAAATGACACCCCCAAAAAATTCTGCTACTCCTCCTGAGTATTACAATACCACGTGTGGGACTTTTTCACAGCCTGGCCACATAGAGAGGCCCAACATGCAGGTAGCGCCATCATGTGTTCTAAGAACATAAATTACACATCTAACTTGTTGACTATTTATTACACTTTTGAAGCACCAGGACAATGACACGTGACACTGATGACAGATGGCACTGATACGTGGCAATGATGACACTTATACGTGGCACTGATGACAGATGGCACTAATATGTGGCACTGATGACAGATGGCACTAATACGTGGCACTGATGACACGTGGCACTTATACGTGGCACTGATGACACGTGGCACTAATACTTGGCACTGAAGACACGTGGCACTAATACGTGGCACTGATGACAGATGGCACTAATACGTGGCACTAATACGTGCCACCGATGACAGATGGCACTAATACATGGCACCGATGACGCATGACACTGATGACAGATGGCACTGATAAGTGGCATTGATGACACGTGACACTGACAGGTGGCACTGATGACAAATGGCACTGATACGTGGCACTGATGACAGATGGCACTAATACGTGGCACTGATGACAGATGGCACTATGTGGCACTGATGACAGATGGCACTGGGGACAAATGGCACTGACAACAGGTGGCACTGGGGGCAGGTAGCACTGGGGTGGATGGCACTGGGGGCAGGTAGCACTGGGGCGGATGGCACTTTTTTTTTTTCATCTCTCCCCTCTCACACTGTCTGTGTGAGGAGGGAAAGCGGCGCTGAGAGATGATCTCATATGTTTACATATGAGATCATCTCCCATTGGACACGGCGATCACGCTGTAAACGGCCGCTGTGATTGGCCGTTTACAGCGATCTGTGTTTGCCTGTCCCCGGGGGACACGGCGAACACAGAACTTCCGCGATGCGCGCCCGCGGCGGCGCGCATTACGGAAGTAAACATCAGGACGTCCAGGGACTACCACCCGGACGAACGCGCCTGCTCTACGGCCGTCATTCGGCTATAGAGCGAGCGCAAGGTGGTTAAGGATGATGGAGGAAACTGTGCTCAGTGGGACCGTAGAAATATTTCTGTACCCTTCCCCAGATCTATGCCTTGATACAATCTTGTCTCGGAGGCCTACAGACAATTTCTTGGACTCATGGCTTGGTTTGTACTCTGACATGCACTGTTAACTGTGGGACCTTATATAGACAGATGTGTGCCTTTCAAAATCATGTCCAATCAACAGAATTTACCACAGGTGGACTCGAAACATCTTAAGGATGGTCCGTGGAAACAGTATGCACCTGAGCTCAATTTTGAGTGTCATGGCAAAGGCTGTGAATACTTATGTACAGAGCCTTGAAAAGGTATTCATAACCCTTGAAATTTTCCACATTTTGTGATATTAAAAACATAAATGTATTTTATTTGGATTTTATGTCATAGACCAACACAAAGTGGCACAAAATTGTGAAGTGGAAGGAAAATGATAAATGTTTTTCCAAATAAATATGTGAAAAATGTGGCGTGCATTTGTATTCAGCACCCTTTTCTCTGATACCCCTAACTAAAATCTTGTGGAATTAATTGGTTTCAAAAGTTACCTACTTAGTAAATAGAGCTTACCTGTGTGTAATTTAATCTCTGTATAAATACAGCTGTTCTGTGAAACCCTCAGAAGTTTGTTAGAGAACCATAGTGAAGAAACAGCATCACGAAGGCCAAGGAACATACCAGACAGGTCAGGGATAAAGTTGTGGAGAAGTTTAAAGCAGGGTTAGGTTTAAAAAAAAAAAAAATCGCAAGAACCCAAACATCCACGGTATCCCAGTCCACATTAGGGACTTTAAGATTTCCTTATTTGCGGACGATGTACTCCTCACCCTCATGCAGCCCCATGTTTCTCTTCTGAATCTACACGTAGAGCTAGACCAGTATAGTGCCCTCTCAGGATACAAAATCAATAACTTGAAAACAGAAGCCTCCCCCTCAATATACCCCACCAAACACTATCTGCCTTCTCACAAGCATTTAACTACACGTGGAAGACCTCTTCCATAAAATACCTCGGGGTCCACCTCACACCCACATACGACACTCTCTATAAAGCCAACTTCCCCCAACTATACACCTACATCAGGGCCTCCCTGGCCAAGTGGAAATCTCTAAAGCTGTCTCTTTTCAGCGACCTTGCAACCATAAAGATGACAATTTTACCTAAACTTTTATACCTTTTTGAGACACTACCTATCCCCATCCCAACCTCGCATTTAAAGAGTCGCCAGGGCGACTTGATGAATTTTTTCTGGATCTATAAGAGGCGACCTTGCGTTCCCTAACATAGCCAAGTATTATTTAACTGCCCAGTTATGCCCTGTAGCCTTTTGGTGCACACAAATTGAGAAATTATGGTTAGCCCCTGTCCACCTGAATTCCATGCTTTTTTTTTTTTCTATACCTGACTATCCTTTTCATTATATTTTTATCCTCCTCCATTTGTTTATGCACCTTTATACAGGCTAAATTTTGTTGTACTATTTAATTAACACAATACATCTTGTAATTGTAAGCTGTGCTCGCCTGCATCGAACTATGCTATTGGCCAAAATTTTTGTCGATTTTATGCCAGAAGTACTTTTATTACAACAAAACTTATTTTCCTGTATCTTATGTTGGAAAGTCCCTTTTTCTTGAAAATCAGTAAAAAAGCTTTGAACATCTCACAGAGCACTGTTCAATTTATCATCCAAAAATGAAAAGAGTATGGCAAAACTGCAAACCTACCAAGACATGGCCGTCCACCAAAACTGACAGGCTGGGCAAGGAGATCATTAAACGGAGAAGCAGCCAAGAGGCCCAGGGCAACTCCGGACGACTGCAGAGAGTCACAGCTCAGGTGGGAAAATCTGTCCACAGAATAACTATTAGTAGTGCATGCCCCAAATCTGGCCTTCATGGAAGAGTGGCAAGAAGAAAGCCATTGTTGAAAGAAAGCCATAAGAAGTCCCGTTTGCAGTTTGCGAGAAACCAAGTGAGGGACACAGCAAACATGTGGAAGAAGGTACTCTGGTCAGATGAGACTAAAATTTTACTTTTTTTGGGGATGCTTTTCTTCAGCAGGGACAGGGGAAGCTGGTCAGAGTTGATGGGAAGATGAATGGTGCCAAATACAGGGCAATCTTGGAAGAAAACCTGTTAAGCCACGTACACACGATCGGACTATCCGGTGAACTTAGTCCGGCGGACAAACCTCCGGACTTTGAAGCGGAGGTCCGCCAGACTTTCCGAACGAGCGGACCTGCCCACACACGACCGGACTTTTCCAGCGGACAAACCTCCAGACTATGGCGGGAGTACGCCGGACTTTTGAAATGAACGGACTTGCCCACACACGTAGGAAAGTCCGTTCATTTTGAACACGGCTCCAGGTAGACAGGACTAGCGAAGGAGGTCAATGTCACCGCCTTCATCGGTGAGATTGACAAGTCGCTGGCCCCGTCACCTGGTATCGACTTAAAGGGGAATCCCTACGCCGAAAAAACGGTGTGGGGGGTCCCCCCCAAGGTCCATATCAGACCCTTATCCGAGCATGCAGACCGGCTGGTCAGGAAAGGGGGTGGGGACGAGGCAGCGCCCCTCCTGAGCCATACCAGGCCACGTGCCTTCAACATGGGGGGTGCTTTGGGGAAGGGAGGGCCCTGCACCGGTGGCCCAGTCTTCTGTCGCCACCTTCTCTTCTTCTTCCTCCTTGTGATATTGACTCGATGCTCTCTCTGGCCGCAATGATAGGGACACGTTGTGCGGCGATTTATATAGGGACAATGGGCTGGGTCACCAGGTGATGTCCCCGCCCCTTATGATGTCAATCCCGCCAGATAGTCCGATCATGTGTACGGGGCATTAGAGTCTGCAAAACACTTGAGACTGCGGCAGAGGTTCACCTTCTAGCAGGATAAGGACCCTAAACATACAGCCATAGCTACAATAGAATGGTTTAGATCAAAGCATTTTCATGTGTTAGGTCTGAGCTTTGACTGGGCCATTCTAATTCCAATTGAGAATCTGTGTTAAGACATGGAAATTGCTGTTCCAGACGGTCTCCATCCAGTCTGACAGAGCTTGAGCTGTTTTGCAAAGAAGAATGGGCAAAAATCTCACTCTCTAGATGTGCAAAGCTGGTAGAGACATCCCCAAAAAGACTTGCAGCTGTAATTGCAGCAAAAAGGGGGTTCTACAAAGTATTGGCTCAGGGGTGCTGAATAAAAATACACACCACACTTTTCACATATTTATTTGTAAAAAAATGTTGAAAACAATTTAATTTTCTTTCTACTTCACAAGTATGTACCACTTTGTGTTGCTCTATCACATAAAATCTCAATAAAATACATTTACGTTTTTGGTTGTAACATGACAAAATGTGGAAAAGTAGGTATATGATTACTTTTTCACATGTGATTTTTTTTGTTTTGTTTTTTTTTAAATAAATTTGCAAAGACTTCAAACAAACTTCTTTCACGTTGTCATTAAGGGGTATTGTTTGTAGAATTTTGAGGAAAGTAACAAATTTTATTCATTTTGGAATAAGGCTTTAACATAACAAAATGTGCAAAAAGTGAAGCACTGTGAATACTTTTCGGATGCACTGTATTCTTATCTTATTTATTGACATACTTTTAAACTATATATATATATATATATATATATAATGTGGATAGGGTAAGTGCAGCTCTTCCATATAAAAAATATAATTACTGTAGAAGAATATGAGATCATACAGCTTTTTAGAGCAGCAGTGGGAAAAAGTGCCCAGGTGTTGGTGATAAATGAATGCCAAAAATGATGGTCAATGGATGCAATAATCTCCAATTGTCAACATTGGTGGGTGGAACAATCCCATCTTTCAGCATTATTGGGATTGCTTTGGTGGTCAGTAGAAAAAAATATTTACCACTTCCTAGGCATTGGTAGTCAGTGGAACAATGTAATACAAGTAGCAAAATGTACGTATGATCATTACAGCCTAGTCAGTCCCATAGGCCATAAAATCAATAAAACTTGAGAGAACATAAAGGGTACAGTTGTGCTCAAACTGAAAGTTTTAGGCCCCTTACACAATGGGGCATTCAGCTGCAGTGCATAAAGGGGGGGGGGGGGGGCCCATGTGAAGTATTTTTTTTATTCAACCCTGCGGGCTAAACAAAAAAAAAAAAAAAAAAAAAACAGAGATTACCATACTAAGTGATGTTAGTGTGGTGATGTCATCCACTGAGCTATTGTGTTCTGGGAGGGGGACTGCCCCCTGCCGCCCAACTGCCAGAACACACTGATTAGCGCTCACAGCTATTGGCTGCGAGCACTTTTTAGATTATAGAAAAAAATATAAACCGCGCTGGGAAAAATGGTGAAAAAAACAAACTAACAATATGTAATATAGGCAGCAGCAATAAATGCGATATGGCACTCATCAACAATACAAAAATAAAAAGCTGCGCCAACCCTCTAATTAATTATATACCAGAAATAAGATATTAAAATATGTGAATAATTAATATATGTATGATTAATACAATCAGAGGAACACCCCAAGTGCATAAAAATCGCAAAAAGTGCATAAAAAATGATACAAACAAAAATCCAATCATAAAAAGTTCATATGTGAGTCCAGATAATAAACGTTTATGTTCTTAAATGGCAGCACCCCAGTGGTTCAACACACTCCGAAAGCGCATGAAGTGCCCGTCACCATATAGTGAATGCGCTTACCAGAAAATATATAAATTGAAGCGTTTGTATATAGTCGGTAGGTCACATCAAAGATATCCTCCTTTCAGTGGGTCAGCACTCCATCTCTTAACAGTACTCCCCAGACAGTGATCTTCTCCTCATGGCGGCGCTACTCTCCCCTCTTTCTCTCCTCTATGCGGGATCCTGTCACCGCTCTAACGGTTAGAGCGGTGACAGGATCCCACATAGAGGAGAGAAAGAGGGGAGAGTAGCGCCGCCATGAGGAGAAGATCACTGTCTGGGGAGTACTGTTAAGAGATGGAGTGCTGACCCACTGAAAGGAGGATATCTTTGATGTGACCTACCGACTATATACAAACGCTTCAATTTATATATTTTCTGGTAAGCGCATTCACTATATGGTGACGGGCACTTCATGCGCTTTCGGAGTGTGTTGAACCACTGGGGTGCTGCCATTTAAGAACATAAACGTTTATTATCTGGACTCACATATGAACTTTTTATGATTGGATTTTTGTTTGTATCATTTTTTTATGCACTTTTTGCGATTTTTATGCACTTGAGGTGTTTCTCTGATTGTATTAATCATACTTTTTAGATTATGGTCTTCCAGCATGCCCGTTTGATAAAAGCAGGTCGACTGGCTTCTGTCAGACTGGCTGCGCTAAACACAGGCCGATGTTGAATCGTCCACTATTACAAACGTGGGGGTGTGGCCGAGATGGCACACTGAGTGGATGTCTATACTGGAGCTCCACTACTAAACAGGGCCAATCTCCTGCCATCCAGCTCCACTATCGCCTGCTGTGTGTTGCTTACACCCTCATGTGACGCCAATCCTCTGGAGTACCTAAGGGATGGGGGAACGGGGGAAAGAAGCTCCATTTCCCCCCCCCCATACCGGAGGATTAGTTCCTGGTCTACAGCGACTGCGGGGAGGTGCCTGCATGATCCTTTGACAACATGGCATCCCAGACTGAGCAGGTGGGGCAAATCTCCTCCACCCACCCGGGCCTGGCTGAGGTCCTGGCAGCCATAGCCACCTGCCAGGCTTCTATCATTACCTTAACATCCAAAGTGGATGCTGTGTGGCTGGATGTGGGTCTATTTAGGCAGGACATGGACAAAGTGTGATCTCTGCTATCCTCT
The DNA here is from genome assembly GCF_037356315.1 of Lithobates pipiens. Taxonomy (NCBI): domain Eukaryota; kingdom Metazoa; phylum Chordata; class Amphibia; order Anura; family Ranidae; genus Lithobates; species Lithobates pipiens. Next base: position 250,678,890 of record NW_027507903.1, on the reverse strand, counting down.
TTATAGCAACGGCTGGGGAATGTGGAGGACACTGTTGCCGACCATTCCACTGATCTCTGCTCCCTGTAAACCAAGATCGTGCCCTAGAATACAAGGCAGAAGATGCAGAAAATCGCAACTGGAGGAACAACCTCTACATAGTGGGCCTCGCAGAGGAGGTGGTCCCCACCCAACAGAGTTTGTGAACAGAGTTTGTGAAAAGCTGCTGTGTACCCTCCTGCCTGTGGCCCAGTTCTCATCCCTCTATGCGGTGGAGAGAGCCCACCACATCCCATCCAAACCGGGGCCCCTGGGGACACCATCCCGCATTCTAATCCTGAAATTCCTCAACTTTAGGGACAGAGAGGAGGTGCTCCGAGCTGCCAGGGTACAGAAGGACCTTGATTACCAGAACACTAAACTTCTTATTTAAACACAGAAGCTGAGACGATCCTTTGACCAGGTTAAAGCTGCCATGTGTACTCTGGGTATTCACTACAGTGACCTCTTCCCGGGTCAGCTGTGGGTCCAAGATGGCAAAACCACCAGATTCTTTACATCACCCAGAGATGAATCCTCCTGGCTGGAATCGCTACTACCACACCGCTGAGAGGTGAGCTCTGCATCCTTTTTTCCACTATCCTGCCGGTAACTGCAGGCTCCAAGTCCCTTTCGGTTGGATGACTGCCTTGGACTGCTGCTCCCCCATGCAGGGTTGTTACTGGCTGGAATCATTGCCTATGGGCACCACCAAGTTGTTATTATGCACCTCTTGTGCCTGCTATGTTCCTCTCATGTAACACACTGAAGAATTGTGCCTCTGGTAAACCCAGGTGTTTTCTTGTTACTTTCTTAACTATCCCTGAATTATGGAAGATCCTGCCATATTGCATATGATGCATTGACCTGTTGTCATTGGCAACCTCCTATGGAAAGATGTGCCGATGTCTCCTTTCACAATAGCATGAGGGACAGGAAAATTTCTTTTTTTACCTTCAAAACCTATGGCTGTAGCTTGCTCTGTCACACCTTTTATTATGGCTGCTGGCGGACTCTAGTGGCCTTCTAGAACAACTGCAGGGTTCTCCGTTTACAAGATTTCAGGGTACTGCTTTTTCACATTCACTATTTTACTGGGACTCTTACTCTGGCTGTACATCCATACTTCCTGTTCCTTTGGAAGCTAACTCACTGTCCTTGATAAACCTTTCCCATCAACGGATTCATTTTTTCGCTTTTGTTTTGCCCCTTTTTCTTCTCTAATGCAGTCTAATCCATGTTATTACTGTTACAATCCTCCTACAGTGGCAATTCCAGCTCCTCCAAGCTGACTAACTCCACCTCGATGTATATGGAATTTATTCCTTTTGTGGGACTTCAAAGGGAAAAGGCTACTCTTGTAATAATTGTGAGTACAATATTCATTAGAAAAAAATGTGGATTTACAAAATTGTAATGCAAAAGAAAGAACAAAAAAAATTGTAAAACGTACAGGATGCGTGGACAATGAGCATGCAATACAATACACAAGTTACAATCAAAGTCCGTAGCATGTAAAACATACGGAACATACCTAACATATTTCAAGTGTTACTCTTCGTTAGGGAGGTATGATTGAAATCAGCGCGAAAAGATGTAAGGGTGACATAAAAATTATATATATATATATATATATATATATATGTCACACACACAGTATCCAGTTTAGCTATAGCTCACTGCAGACCATTTTAGTTTAGCTAGATCTCACTGCAGTACTGTTTCTAAACTAAAACTGTCTGCAGTATATATGTGTGTGTGTGTGTGTGTGTGTACACACACAAAATACACTGCAGCTAACTGAATCAACTGCCTACCTGAAGTAGATTAGAAACAGTACTGCAGTTACGGAGTACAGAGATCTAGCTAAACTGGATACAATGTGTGTGTGTGTGTGTGTGTGTATATATATATATATATATACACACACACACACACACACACACAAAATACACTGCAGCTAACTGAATCAACTGCCTACCTAAAGTAGATTATAAACAGTACAGCAGGAATGGTCTGCAGCGAGATCTAGCCAACTGAATAAACTGCCTGGTCAGAGTAAATTAAATGACACACTCTCTCTCCGCTAGCAACACACTACACAAGGGCGGTGTGCAGGCAGCCTTATATAGTGTGGGGCATGGACTTAAAGCCCTGAGCCATAATTGGCCAAAGGCACCCTGCTTTTGGCCAATTATGTCTCTGCTTACGGCGCTGTGATTGGCCAAAGCATGGGGGTCATAGTGCATGCTAGGCCAATTAGCTCATCCCCATTTAAAACCACATACATCTGATCTCAGGAGCTCATCCCTCCTAAGCCCTCATACATCTGATCATTTAGGGATAGAGGTTTCTTTTCAGTTTGTATACCTAGCGTGGTATAAATGGCCCCTAAAACAGGGCTCGACAAAACCCGGTCGCCAGGTCGCATTGGCGACTAGAAATAGCGACCTCGCGCCTGGGGTAGCACAGCTGGGGGTATCCTGTGTCTGTGGACCCCCCCAGCGTGATCGCGTCGGGCCGTTCCGCCGGCGGCCGAAAATTTAGGCCGCGGCTTTGAGGCCTTCTGCGGTCCTATGATTCCTTATGGAATCTGGGGCCCTCTTGTGGTCGCCGTTGGTATGACAAACCAGCAATGTTAATGAAGATTCCTCTGCCTGTATTATATTACCTGCCTCTTCTTGCCTTTATTTAGAACCCCCTAAACATTATATATATTTTTTATTCTAACACCCTAGAGAATAAAATGGTGGTTGTTGCAATACTGTCTGTCACACTGTATTTGTGCAGCGGACTTACAAGCGCACTTTTGTTGGGAAAAATAATTTAGTTAATAAAAAAATAAGACAACAGTAAAGTTAGCCCAATTTTTTATATTGTGAAAGATAATGTTACGCCGAGTAAATTGATACCCAACATGTCACGCTTCAAAATTGCACCCGCTCATGGAATGGCGACAAACTTTTACCCTTTAAAATATGCATAGGCGACGTTTAAAAAAAATTCTACAGGTTGCACGTTTTGAGTTACAGAGGAGGTCTGGGGTAGAATTATTGCTCTCGCTCTACCGATCACGGCGCTACCTCCTATGTGTGGTTCGAACACCGATTTTATATGCGGGCAGGACAGGGCGCGTTTAAAAATTATTATTTTTTCTGCTTTATATGCGACGGCGCTGCTATCTTCCCCTCACTCGTCTCCATGTCAGGCCAGGGACAGGTCCGGATCGTCGTCACGGACCTGGCTCCTAACTTTTTAAGCTGGCTCCTAGATTCCAAGCAAATTTGTCAACCCCTGCCCTAAAATATGGTCAAACTCTTCCAATGAGAGCTTGTATCAGGATGGCTTTCTAGAATTCCCTTCCAGAGCTTCACCCTCTGATTCTTGGGAGCCAAATACTGCAGGTCAGGTTCCTCTTCCGCCTCCTCTCTAGGGGCTACTGAAGAGCCTGCACTAGTGGAGGGTGTTGCTTGTGTCTTTGGTAACGCTGCCTGTATTGGGGGGAGGAGCAGTCTGAAGTTGCAGAATCTGAAACCCTTCAAAGGAGGTTTTAAAGGATTCAAAAGTACTAGATAACCCTTTAACAGATGTCGCTAACTCACTCTGCTCCGTGGAATGTTCTTTCACTAATTTGCTAATATATTCTATACATAATGCTTTCCCCCAGAAGTATTTAAGTGTAGTTTTAGAAGGGCACCTCCTTTTTGAGCTATGAGGGGGCCTGGTTTTGTCAGTTTTCTGAAAAGACAAAAATAAAACCCCACAGTATTAAAACGTTCGTAACCCTCTCCTGCAAATCTGCAGTGTCTTCATATGGGCTTGCCTCACCAGGGGCCCTATGAACCACCTTCTGACACTGCAGGGACCTCTACCTAACCCCCCCCCCCCTTTCCCATGTACTTTTAAGGGGGGGGTGATGGGTTCAGGCCAGGGGAATTCCACCCTAGGTTCCCCTTACCTTAACCTCCCTGGCAGTACGATTATTTCCGATTTTAGGTGCTAAAAGCGGTACCATTATTTTGCATGAAAATTTGGCATTTTATATTGTAGTCCTTGAATTCTTAGGAATAACTCTCTTAAATCTGTCCAAACCAGAGTCTAGCAGACATCCCGGGGTTTAATAAAGTTAGAAAAATGAAATCATAAATTATAATATAATAAATAATTGTACCAATAATATAACAATAAAAATTTGTCAATAATGTAATCAAATCAAAAACACTGAAATTTGCTTAGTTGCAGAATGGTCACTGTCATTACTTTTCAGTATTTGATGACGGATCTCCCCACAAATCGCTATCGCTCAATTCTGCGAGTGATTCCAATTTATTATTGCTGTTTTCTAGCTGGTCTAAAACCATTTTTGATGTAAAAGGACAGTTTTGGTTGCTATGGACAATCTCCAGTTTCCAGGCATAAAGAACAGTTTTTATTATATAAAACTGCATTTAGGACACTGGACAGACCACTAGGGACAAAGGGGATGTGAAATATTTACATACAGCAAAGTAATCTGTAAGATTACATTATACTGTATGTTTACTGTTTGTTTCACTTTTTGAATTTGGCGCCGATCTCCATCCCCGTGCGTCGCAACGCTCTCAGGGCACGGAGATCGGCGATGTGATGCATCGAGCGAGACATGGCTCTCTCGTACAGCGGGGAGACAACGCTGGATCCGAGGGAGAAGGTAAGTAAACCTCCTCCTGGATCCAGCGATGCGGTCCAGAGTCTGGCTCGGGGTTACCGCTTTTGGTGGGGGGGGGGGGGGGGGTTCAACATGGCTGGAGCTGGTCCCTTTCACGTCCGATATAGTGGTGTCACCTCCAGAGCCTCTGCCGTCTATAGCATATGCAGCTCCTCTCCAGCCCATGCCTGGCTCCCTTTCATAATTTGCGGCAGGAACTGGAAGCCGCAAACCCAGAAGTGCATGACGTCACCCTCCATGGGCTCTGTGTGGTCCCGCTGCTGAGGGTATGGGACGGCTGGACATGCACCTTCTGTCACCACACTCTGTACACTCCTTCAATGTGCCAGCTGCCTTAGGTTTGTTTTTTCCTAGCCAAAAAGATTTGCAGCAAATACCTCAATCTTGACATGCAGTATCCTCACTTCCTGTGAGCTGCATGTGAAAAGATCTACCCTTTCACAATTTATTAAACCCAAGCAAAGGCCTGCTTCTTAGACATCAATCTTTAAAGTGGTATAAAATGCACTGCATCGCTTTAACTGACAGGTGCGCGGTCGTGCGATGTAGCTCCCAAACAAAATTGACATTTTTTACCCCCACAAATAGAGCTGTCTTTTGGTGGTATTTGATCACCTCTGACAAATTTGAAGTAAAAAATTAAAATGTATTTATACATTATATAAATATACATTAACTTTTCCCCCAGTTTGGGCCAATACTCATATTTTTTGGTAAAAATCGCAATAAGTTGATTGGTTTGCGCAAAATTTTTAGCGTCTACAAAATAAAACTATCCCTCATGGCATTTATTTTTATACTAGTAATGGCAGCAATCAGCACTTTTTATCGCAACTGCGACATTATAGCAGACAAATCAGACTGCTATTTTGGGACCACACATTTCTACAGCGATCAGTGTGCTTATAAATGCATTGATTACTGTGTAAATGACTGGCAGCGAAGGGGTTAAGCGTGTCCTAGGGATGGGCTCCAACTTGGGGGGGGGGGGGATGGGCCATGTGTCATGACACTGATCACCGATCCCAGGGAGCTGCGAGCAGTGTCCTGTCACTAGGAAGACTGGGGAAATGCTTGTTTACATCAGCATTTCCCCATTTTCTGTGAGATGATCGCGGGTATCCCCAGAGTCCACGGGACCTGCAATCAGACTCACGGAGCTCGCACCCACAATGCCGCATCTTAAAGGGCAACGCACAGGCATGTTAATATGCCTGCTCGTGCCATATCGACGCAAGCTGGTTGGCAAGGGGTTAATGGAAGGGGGGGTGGGACACCCCCATGCTGTATGTACCTGCTTATAAATTGTCAGCTGGGGCTCAGCTTTAATCTTTTAGTCAAATCCATCTAAATCTGCTAGTCGAAAACTACTTTACTGACAATCCAGCTGTCCAAAAAAAAAAAAAAAAAAAAAAAAAAAAAAAAAAAAAAAAAAGGGGGGGCTTTACTAGTTCACCCAGAATGCAGAAACTAAAAAACAGGGAGTGTTACTGGCTGGATTACCAGGTAAAAGACAAAAAAAAAAAAAAAGCCCAGGACAAAAACTAATGCAGCAAGCATATTTAAAGTGATACTAAATTTGTTTTTCTTCTTTAAAAACCATGTTATACTACCTGCTGTATGAAGTGGTTTTGCACCAAGCAACCCAGATCCTCTCATCTGTTCCCTTGCCCCTCCCTCTTGAGGTCCCCCCACAGCAAGCAGCTTGCTATGAGGGCACCCAGGCCGCTGCTGTGTTGACCCAGTTTGGCACCACCTCCTTTCCCGATTGGCCGACTGACAGCAGCGGGAGCCAATGGCGCTGCTGTCTCACAAAATCAGCAGAGTCCCCAGACAGCCAAGGCACTCATGCACATCACTGGATAGAGATGGGGCTCAGGTAAGTATTTGGGGCTGCGGCACAGGTTTTTCTTAATGCAGAAAACACACACACATATACTTACTTCTGCCTTTGCCACCACTTTAAAAACTGGTAAGCTGCAAGTTTAACTTACAATACACTAGACCTACGCATTGTGTTCAGCGAGCATTTGAAAAGCCAATACTTAGGATTTCTTGGCTTTTACAGCTCTTCTTGAGTGCTGGCATAACAGTGTGCGTGGGGGGGGGGGGGGGGGCACCCACATACTAACTGATCACCACTGGACACAAGTACTGCAGGTTTTTTTAATGCAACCTTTGCATTCTTCTCCAAAGCAACTGTACTATAAAAAAAAAAAAAAAAAAAAAACACAAGGTTTTGAAATCAAAGAATTAACAATGCTTGTTTTTTTCACAAATAGTTTTATTTGACCAGAGAAGGAGCGAGTTTTTGACTTGCTTAAAAGAAGGTGTTTGGTCTCTTGGTGGTGAAGCGAGGCTTGTGCTGGCGACGCAGAACCCTGTGTGGTAGAGGGAACTTGATCTTTGAGTCCTAAAATAAATAAAAAAATTGTCAGTTATATGGCAGATTTAAATTCTGAAAGAATATTTTTTAATTAAATGCATAACAGTGTTGCAGAGAATCAAGCGTCAAAGTTAAACTTGCACACGCTCTCAACAGAACAGTCTTGTATTTTAAGGCCTTGTTTACACAGTTTGGGGCCACGTTTTCCTGGAATGGGATGCAGAGGTATATTGTGCATCCCTCTACCTACAGTCCCATTGCTGTCAATCGGGATACAGTGGCTGCACAAACAGCCGCTGCTCCCAGTTTGACATTGGTGCAACCCCATTGCCAGCAAAACATGGCCCTGCATGGGGCACATATTAAAATGCCATGTGTTGGCAAATTCTTACTTGCACATGCTTTCTATACTGATATATGGGAGGTGCATGAAATTCCCTTTCCACCCATGTGACAATGTTAGAGTATTACAAAAATCCAACTAGAGCTTACATGCTTGTTTTTGCCCTTGATGGCTAAAAGGAGTGATATGAATCCAAAGGGAAAAGCATGTACTTCTAGGGGACCATGCTTTAAAACAAAGGCCTTTTATTAAGGCTACAAGCACCAAAACATGCTGTAGAAACTACAGACATTCTCTCATGCATTTCTCAGACATGTGTACAAAAGATTTCTCCCACATTTTTTCATTTGAATGGAAACTAGTGTTCACCCATAACAGGTCTATAAAACTGCAATCATGCTTGCTTTCCTTCTTTTGCAACAGTAGGTATTCCATGGTTACACAAGGGTCCTACTTACATGGAACTGCTTGATGGCAGGTCTGCGACACTTGTTGGCAGGAATCACCTCAACCTTCATGATCTGAATAGCATGGGCACGAGCACGATGGCGTGCACCCATGTCACGGTCTAGAGAAGAGAAAAAAAAAAAAAAAAAAAGTGAGTGACTTAGAAAATGAAAAGCTCACAATTTTATAAAACATGAAAATTACAATGCTGGATGCAAAATGTGGTGGTCCACTAAACAACATGCTAAATATCAAGACTTGGGAACCCTATACAACGTGTGCCATTCCTGAGCACCTCTAAATCCTAAACTGACATTGGTAGTTCAGGTCATATCACGTTAACTTTATAGAATCCGGACAAAAGCGCCAAAAACTCTTGGACACCTGCTTTGGTGCTCTTAATAGACTGTTCAACATGTGTATTCCCAACTCGGGGTAAACCCATTACTAAATGGTGCACCTAATGTGCAGGCCCACCCAACCAAAAAAATTGCAGTGAATTTAATGCACATACCAAAATCTTGTACCCTGCACCTCATTTTCACCTTTCCTTAAAGTGGAAGTAAACCCTTCTATCGTTTTCAGTCAAGGAAGCCTCCATCTTGGCCTCTAATGATTCTTTAACTGCCATGATGCTGCACATGTGATCAGTTATGAAACCAGCCATTGGATGATTTGAAAGTTTGGTTGAGAGCACAACCAATGTGAAAGTTTGCATTTCCGGCATGCCGGGAATGTAAGCTTTTTTTGAAACTGGGTTTACTACAGCTTTAAACAGCATAGTCTGACAGCTAAGAGTGCACTCACAGCCAAATGAGAAATGCAGATTACACACTAGGTACCTTGCTACTAAAAATGGAGTATCTGCCCTACATTATCTTAGTTTTTATTGTCGGCAACTTTGATTAAAGAGCAAGTACCCAAAAATTCCCCCACACACACATCACCTAAGGCCAGGCAAAACAGGCTTTATGAAGTGCTACTTGCTTACTCAAATATGGATGAGCAAACTTCATGGAGAGTTAGCACTGTCCCTGTGTGGAAAGTGTGAACTGAATCAGAATACAGTGGAACCTTTGTTTACGAGTTAAGCGCCTTTCACACATGCGGACAGTATGTCCGTATTCCATCCATCCGTTTGCAGATGAACTATGGACATACATGCATTCCTATGGGATAGCGGGTGTCTGCTGATGAACACCCGCAGATATCGCCCGCCTCCGCTATTGTCCGATTCTGCAGACGGGGGAAAATCCTATTTTTCTATCCGTCTGCAGAGCGGATGAACATAGACAGACTGTCCGTGTTCGTCCGATCCCCCATAGAGGAGAATGGAGAGATGACAGAGACCACCCTGTTATCCGCCGGCTCAGCGGGGACAACGGAGTGATCCCTGCTGAGCAAGCGGATCATTACTGATCCGTCCCGTGTGAAAGGGGCCTAACATGATTAACAAGCGTTTTCAAAACACTAGCAAATTTTTTTGTTAAATAGGATCCCTATAACAGCTTACCTGTAAAATCCTCTTTGAAGTACATCACAGGACACAGAGCCATAGTAAATGTGGGTTATAGGCCACATTTAGGTGATGGACAATGGCACGCCCCAAGACAAAAAGTACTCCCTATATAACCCCTCCCACTACTGGGAGCACCTCAGTTTTGAAGCAAAGCAATACACGTGTATACCAAGAAGGGAGGGACCTCTGTCTCCTGATGTATTACAAAGAAAAGTATTTTGCAAGCAGTTTTAAAAATCCTATTTTCTTATACATCACAGGACAGAGCTATAGTTACTATGTAGGATGTCCCATAGCAAGAAGGAGAAGAAGGAGAAGGAGAGAAGGAGAAGAAGGGCACTAAGACTAGAGGACTTATACTGCAGCCTGAAGTACACTGTGCCCAAAGGCGATAGGCTCATGACCTTTTACATCTACTTTATAGAATCTGGTAAATGTATGGACTGAAGACCAAGTTGCAGCCTTGCAGATCTGAGCCATGGAGGCTTGGTGATGCACTGCCCGAGAAGCACTAACAGCCCGACGCTGCCTGTCCTTTCAGGACCATCTGGCAATGCAAACAAAAACAAACCGTCACTTTCAAATAGACCTTGAACACATCAAGACAATGTAGTGACTTTTCTTCCACATAATGGAGGTTCTGGAAAAAAAAGTGAAGGCAGAACAATATCCTGGTTTAAATTACCTGACACTACCTTCGGTAGGAAATTAGGATGAGGCCGCAACACAACCTTATGCATAATCAAATACGGCTACAAGAAAGAGCAGCCAACTCCGATACTCTTCTTGCAGAAGATACGGCAACCGAGAAAAAAAGTTTCTCATCAAGTGGACCGAGGGAATCTCAGATGGGCTCAAAAACGCTGTTTTTGTAAAGCCGACACGACTAAATTTAAGGGTTGACCTAACTGGGGGAATTAATCCGAGTTACCCCCTGAATAAAGTTACAAACCAAAGAGTGTGAAGCAAGTGGTCGTTGGGGGGGAGACTAAGGCCAACACCTGGCCCTTGATAGTACTTAAGGCCAGCTTCATTTCTAATCCCATCTGTAGGAATTCAAGGATCCTACCCATGACATTTTATGGGGTGCCAACCCCTGGATTCACACCAGGAGACATATGCCTCTCAGAATCTATAGTATGCGACTCTGGGGGCCGTCTTCCTAGCATTAACCAAAGTAGCAACTACTAAAAGGCCATGGCCCTTTAGAAAGTGGGTCTCAATAGCTAAACTGTTAAAATTTGTTAGCATTTGTAAGGTAGGATGGAATACTAGACCCTGTGAGAGAAGGTCTGGCCACAGTGGTAGGGTCCAAGGGTCCTCTATCGCCATCTTTATGACCTCGGCAAACCAAGATCTCCTGGGCCCCCAGAATCCCCTCCTTCCCTTGCTTGATCCTGCAAAGAGGACGCGGAAGCAGAACAGGAGGGAACGCATAGATCAGTGAAACTGATCCCACTGAAAGACCAAGGCATCTGTTATTCATGCCCTTGGATCCCTTGTCCTTGACAAAGTGGTCCGAAAAGAACAGATATTCAAAAACCGGTTTAGATCTTTGAGATCTAAAATGGGTCCGACATCCCCATTGGTTTGAATAAAACCCCAAACCTTGCTCTTCCAATGGGACTACCAATAGTCTTTGAGACAAGAGATGATCCAAAGCTAGAAAGACTTTACTGGATGTCTGGGAACGTTTGATCTGAGAAAATGAGACGGGAACTCTCGGACCTCTAGTTTGTAACCTAGAGAAAAATCGAGGAAGCCACCCACCTGTCTTGACATTGCTCCTGCCAGATCTTTGAAAGCTGTAGAAGCCTTCCCCTCACCTGAGCGAGCTGGGGCGCACCTTCATAAAAGGAGGCTTTAGTATTCTTTTGTGGGTATCTTCCCTCAGGCCCTTTTTTGGCCCTGGGACTGACCCCGAGGTTTACCTCTTGAACCTGACAGTGGAGGCCGTCGTGACTGCCTGGAGGCAGATGCCCCTGGCACTGAATAGAAAAATGCTTAAACTTCTTAACCGGTAAAAGGGAACTTTACCCATTAGAAAATCTTTGGATATACTTATCCAGATTGTCTCCAAACAACTATTCACCATGAAAAGGGAAACTGGTCAAGAGCTTTTTTGCATGGCGCCTCGGCTGACCAATTTTTCAACCATAGGATTCCACGCACATGTACCAGCTCTAGAATGAGCCGTGAGGCCTGGAGAATAGAATCTTTCATAGCTTCTACTGTAAAACAACGCTTCTGATATCCTGGCCAAATCCTGGGCCTGCTGATCAGGAATAACTTTGAGTACTTTTATAATTTGGTCCTTTAAGGACTGAGATACACCAATCGCTGCCAGCGCAGGTTGAATGACTGAACTAGTTTTTAAAATTGAACTGCAACTTATACATTGGATACTTTAGCATATGAGCATTGTCTACTGGACAAGTCAGGTTTTTTTATTTATTTTTTATACAGAGGATATAGCAGCGGGAACTGCTGGAACTCCCCATTTCTTATAAAACTCTTCCTCCATAGGATACAGTATTGAAAACTTTCAGAGGGGAAAAAAAATAAATGGGTTCTCCCATTCAGAATACATTCGCTTCCATTGCCATGAATGGATAGGAAAAATAATGAACAGATTGGTGAGGCTTTAGCGAACCCAAACCAGAAGTGGGCTCATCGACTGACTGTAAAAATGTGGAGCAGACCAATTCAGTGAGATACTGTACCAACAATCTTTCCTGCGAACCTGACAATTTCGTATCAGGTTCTTCAGAAGGCAACTTCAGCCTCTTCCTGGTCCTTTGAAAGAAATTCACCATCTCTTGCTCCAAGTTCCTTGGCAAAAGAGGGTCCTGAAGGATGGAGGACCTGCTGTGTTTAGTCCCATTCTGGGATGCAATTAAAGCATACATTTTTTGCTCCAAGCTTAAGATGGTTGAAGAAAAAAAATCTCCTTAGTAATACACAGGGCTGCAGTGTTAAGAGCAGCTGCAACACTTGCCCCTCCTGATGGCTCACTCCGACCAGCCATATTACTCTTAGGGGAGGAGGTCTTTTTTTTTTTTTTTTTTTTTTTAGATGATTCTAGGCTTCTGTGCGACTGTAGAAGTCAATCTATATAGCCTTTTGAGGCGTTCTTACCCCTCCTTCTGCTGCAGCCCGATACACAAAGCAGAGGTACTACCAGAAGGAACGCATCCACTGCTTGAGCAATAGTCCAGCCCTGTTACTGCTATTAATGCTCAGCCTGATGCAGTAGTAAATGTATCAAAGCTCTTATATGCTACCTTTGCTCGTGTCCCAGCAGCATGTAAAAGCACAAATGGTGCCTTTTAAAGCATACCTTCCCATGCTTGACGTTTGAGGATGCCAATGCCGTGCTAAGGCTGCCTCACAAAACATGCAGTATAGCATTTGGCCAGAGGTGCCGGTGACACTCTCGGAATGGTTCAGAAATACTCGGGTCCTGAGTCCAGACAAGCCGTCTGAGTATCTGAGGCTCTCTGGCACCAACCCCCCACGTGGTATTGCATGCAACAGAAGTCAATACAGAACGAATTATCTTTGTTTCCATTGAATTCTACGGGGAAACTCACTTTGATATGCGAGTGCTTTGGATTACAAGCATTCTCCTGGAATGGATTAAGCTTGTAAGCCAAGGTTCCTCTGTACATTAGACCACTGAAGCAGAGGGAAAGTTATCCCTGCAGTGTTCAACTTCAATTAGCTGTCAAAAAAGAAAAAAAAGTTAAAAATATCTTTTGGGTACAGCACAGCAATAGTCATTCAAAAGCCTCATACACACGATAGGACTTTGTACAAACTTTCCCTTGGATTTTTGTACAAAGGGCGTCGGCCCTGAACTTGTATTGCATACACACAGCAGGACTTTTTCAGCCAACTTTCACCAAATCACGTGGTTTTTCTGCTCTTTACCGCCACCTTTGGTCAACTGTATTGTTGTCTGATCTTTTGCATTGGTTCTGAGCATGCCTGTTTGTACTTTGTACAAAAGTCCTATGGTTTTCTGTACACACGATCAGACTTTGCTCCATCGGACTTTTGTTGCCAGAAAGTTTGTCCGTTTGCACAGCCAACAAAAGTCAGATGAAAACCAAAAGTTTGTCCGATGGAGCGTACACACGGTCGGATGTTGCTCCAAAACAGCCAATTTGCATGTTTGTTGTCAAAAAGTCTGATCGTGTGTATGGGCCTAAAGTGTGACAGCGCTGAAAGCTGAAAATTGGCCCAGGCAGGAAGGGGGGTTAAAGAGCCCAGTATCGAAGCATTACAAACCAATTTCTTCATCCATGCAGAACAAGGAAGACCTTGTGTTCTGGCAGTGGGATGCTGCACTGTCAGAATAAAATCAGCAGCTGCTGATTGACTCTTGAATGGGAATGGTCAAAAACTTTTCATTCTAAAGATCCTCTGTCAAACGGATTGCCACACATGGATCAAACTTCGTCCAGTTCCTGCTGAACCAGACAAATTTCAAGCCACCTATGCCCGGCTTTAGATGTGGTCCTTTGTACATACCACATGTTTGCATTACTACAGGTCTATCCTAAAACTATTTCATAACAAAATCACAAGTATGGGGATTATTTAAAAAAAAAACAAAAAAAAAAACACAACACTGATGAATGCCCATTTTAGGGCAACATCTCATTTTGAGGTAAAGTTCTGTGACTGCAGAAATGGTTTATGCAACAAACAAAAAATAAATAAAAAATCCCACACTAAAGTAGCTACTTACAGCACTGTGTCACAGCTCCAGCTGTAGTCAAGTCTCTATACTCTCTGTACATATTGTGTGTTCCACTACGGGAGTCATAGCGTAGCCAGATGCCAAAGTTCTTCACTTTCAGTGGAGATTTCTCAAAAACCTGAAAAGCATTTAAGAAAAAAAATATTAAACAAAAAAAATAAAAAAACCACACAACGCATCAATCTGTGTATGTTAATCGGAAGTTACATGACCAAATTCTTTCCTTACGAATTGTTCCTGAGGAATGTGTTTAGCTAGGCTACACAAGCGACTCTGTAGCCATTTAAAACAAAGCCCAGGGTGTTAGCCCCATTACTACTGAAAAGGGGATCAGCTTGCCGAAAAGCCTTTTGCATTTGACACGTGGGTATACCCAATGCCTGGCCTCCACCTGCACTCAGTGGTTCCATCCATCAGCCCGTGCGCTACTGGGCCCTGCAAACATAGGGAGGGCCCACTGGATGAAATGGCTGCATAGCAGGGATCAGGCCATTAAAGTCTCCTGAAAGTTCAGGATGCAGACGAAATTACAGCAAGCTTCTCTTGTGCAGTGGCAGACTTGTGCTTTTTTTTTTTTATAAAAATATATATAAATAGCCAACATATTGCCCATATGTAAGCTGTAACCAAGATAGAGTAGCTTATAAACTATGTCATACCACAGATCCACACAATGTTTCACTCAACTTCGAGGAGCATTAAGAATACTAGTCACAATAAAGGAAAATGAGTCTATGGCAGCATTAACTCCACCTAAAAGTGATAATTCACAACTAAAATGAATTACAAATGTTGAACTATCAGTTTCACTTTCATGGGCACATCAGCTCCAGAAAGGCGACAAAGTCCTGTTGCTGTGTGCACACCAGACAAGATTATTACACAGAATAATAATCTTTGGGTTTTGTGTGCATCCCTGACATTCTATGCCAAGATTTCTTGAAGCAATTACCTTTACTGCACACCACCAAGCTGTAATCTTTATACAGCAGATTTTTTTTTTGTTTCCCCCCCTTCTCAAATTAAAGACACCACCACAAAGTAGTTCTTGTCTATAGCATTTCAGATAACTTACTTGTCCACAATACACAATCTCTCCAGATGCCTTCTTCATCTTTTTCAGTTGAGAGACAAAGTACCAAAAACGAGACTTTGCAACAACATGGTTGGGAGCGAAAATTCGCATACGGTAAAGAGGTGGAATAGGTGCCTTGACAGTAGGCAGACTGCGCCCGATTACTTTGTACTCCCTTAGCTACAAAAGAAAAACAGCAAAATTATGGTTAATATTTTCGTTTCTGCAGTAACTGGAGAACCTGCAACTTTCATACAGTTATAACAGTCTGAGACCTTGGAACTATCAGATTTATACACACAAAGCTGAAAAATGTCATAAGAAAATTAAAAGGACACCCCAAAGGTGTTAAAGCGGCACTGAAGCCCCGCTGTAAAACTGAGTGGGCAAACTTATTGTAAAAAAAAGAAAAGAAAAAAGGTATATACAAATATGGGCCCTTTAGGGCCAGAGGGCAGAAGTGATGTTTGATGTTGGTCTGGTCCTCCAAGGGCATAGAGTCAAGTGAGAGCCATCTTGCCCTCACTTGACTTCCTGCCCATTCATTGGATCCAATCGTTTTCCACCACTGCTAATCTCTTCGGTAAACGGCAGGCGAGGGCTTTCTCCCCTAACCCATAAAAGTGATCCTGTGGCAAATTTGCCGCTGGAATCATTTATGTGAAAGAGGATCGCCCACTGTGGAGAAATATACTAGGGTTATGACAGCTAGCTGCTGCCATAACCCTGGCATTTACTGTCAACTTAGAGTCATCTCCACGGTGGGTGGTCTGCAAGTGGTTAAAGAGAACCAGTCAAACAAATTAAAATGCACCTTCATGAGGGACTCAGCTCAGCAGGGAATTGGTCTGCCGATTCCCACTGAGCAGGTCAGATGGCTTGTCTGTTTACTCCACTCATGCAGAGGACACAGCCTGCTCTCCTCTATGGACGGATGTAACAACTTGTCCGTTTACACCCAATGGCCGTCCAATCCACTAGGCTAGATGGATGGGGAATAAATCCTCATCCATCTGTTTTTAGCAGATAGGACTGGATGTTCGTTGATACCTGCTGCTCCATAGAGGGTCCAATCAAGTTTGCAAAAAAAAAAAAAAAAAAACACACACACACACACACACGTGTACCCGATCAATCCGCCCATGTCAAAGGGGCCTTACTTCCTTACTTAAGCCTAGTAACACAGGCCACACATGTTCAGCAACTGCTGAAAATTATTTTTCATTGGATACCTTTGAGTGTACACAGTGGTTTCTTCTATCAGCCCCTATATCACTGTGCCCTGTAGACATAAGGAGGGCCAACGGGATGAAACCACTGCATAGCAGGGTTTAGGCCATTCAACTGTCCTGAAAGTGCAGGACGCAGAATTTACAGCAAGCTTATCTTGTGCAGTGGCACTTTTTTTTTAATAGCCAACATAGTGCCCATGTACATTACAACTTTTGTAGTCTGATTTACTTTAGATTTACCAAAACCATGTAGTGCAAGGGCCTTCCTGATTGCATTTAAATTGAAACTTAGTGCACTTTCACGCTGAGCCGTGCCGGGAGTAAAGCACTGATATTTTCAGCAGCACTTTACCATAGTTTTAGCAGAGCTTTTCAGCTGCTAGCAGGGTGCTTTTAACCACCGCTTCCCATCAATTTCAATTGGCAGGGTCGCTTTAGGAGCGGTAAATACACCGCTCCTAAAGTGCCTCAAAGAAGCTGCTTGCAGGACTTTGAGCGTCCTGCCAGCACACCGCTCCAGTGTGAAAGCCCTTGCTTTGCAGGCACTATTCTTTTTAGCACTGTAGCGCCTCAGTGTGAAAGCGGCATTAAGGCTTGACCTCATATGGTTTTGGTAAATCTGAAGGAAAAGGGAAAAAAAAATAAAAAATATCTACAGAAAATTGTATACTGTGTATCCAGCTTTAGTTGTAGCCAATAGAGTAGTCATACCAGAGTGCCACACAATGTTTCACTCAACTTTGAGGAGCATTAAAATACCAGTCATGATAAAAGAAAATAAGTTTATGGCAGCATTAACTCCACCTAAAAGTGAAAATTCACAACTAAAATGAATTACAGGTGTAGAACTATCAGTTTCACTTTCATGGGCACATCAGCTCCAGAAAGGCGACAAAGTCCTGTTGCTATGCGCACACCAGACAAGATTATTACACAGAATAATAATCTTTGGGTTTTGTGTGCACCCGACATTCTGTGCCAAGTCCTGTTCAAGCAATTACCTTCACTGCACAACACCAAACTAATCTTCATAAAGGTACGCGGTGGGAAGGCAGACTTATTGCAAAACACACATGCACTGCCTTCTGCAATAACTACCTGCCATCTTATCCAGCATTGTAAACTAAGATGCATGTGCCTAACTCAGTATACATTGATGGGATGACTGCCTCCTGGGCAATGTTATCCAGTACCAGCCAATGAAGAGGCCCGAAAACTGGCAAGTAGACTAGACTATGCCGGCACCGGACTATTGGATAGGCAAGTATGGGGACTTTTGTAACCCTTGCCAATCTTAAGACATTTAGTCTGCACTCACACCTGAGCGTTAAAGTCGCCCAATTCTGCCGCTTTTTACTGCAATTGTGTTCAGGTAACCAATGTAAAAGGCAGAAAAATGCCTGTTATCTGCCCCAAAGACAACAGCCTAGAGAATAATAGAAGTTGTTGCAATACTTTGTCACACCGTATTTAGACAGTGGTCTTACAAGCACACTTTTAGAATTTTTTTAATAAAATAGTTAGCCCATTTTTTTTATATTGTGAAAGATAATGTTACGCCAAGTAACGATACCAAACATGTCATGCTTCAAAATTGTGCCTGCTCTTGGAATGGCGACAATAATTTCCCCTAAAAATCTCCAGCGGTAGCAGGAGAGTGAGGCCACCCTCACCCCATAAAAGTGACCTTGCGGCAAATACGCCACAGAGACCAGTTACCTGAAAGCCGGCCACCGAAGAGCATGCACCGGGGTTATGGCAGCTAGCTGCTACCATAACGATATTCCTCTTCAAACAGCCGATGTACAATGACAGCGGACGGCCAGCCAACAAGTGGTTAAAGTATCTGTTAGCGTTCTGACATAAAGGCTGATTCAAACCACAATTTTGATGCATTCCAGTACATTACTCGCCCCCTTTTATTTTGACACTTGGAAAATATTTTTTAATTCAGGGCGATGTGTGTCCTGGCACGTTTACGTGTGTTGACACAATTCAGATGCAAAAAAAAAAAAAAAAAAAAAAACGCAACAGGTTCTACTTTTGACTGAACTGGAACTGACCACACTGGTGTGAACTAAGGCCATTAGAATACATGGAAACCACCACATGCATTTTTTTCTAATGTGGTTTAAAAATGCTATGGAAAAGCATCTGGTGTGAACTAGACCTAGAGTGTAACTAAACCCAAAACAAATGTCATATTGCAGCCTACCAATCACTGGATACAGTGGCTGAATTTTATTTCACCCTTTATTTTCATCTGTTAATCAGCCAGTAGCAAACCTGCGGTCTTGGGCCTCTTTCACATTGGTGAATTCCACCAGCTCAGCAGGGAATGGCTTGAGCGGCGGAAGGCTTGAGTGTTTGCTCCACTTATGCAAAGAGGACACAGCCTGCTCGCCTCTATGGATGTTCAGATGTAAACAGAACACCTTGTCTGTTTACACCCAATGGCCATCCAATCCACTAGGCTAGAGGGCTAGGGAATAAATCCTCACCCATCTGTTTTTAGCAGATAGGACTGGATGTCCACTGAGACCTGCTGTTCTATAGAGGGTCCAATTAGGTTTGCCTAAAAACTGACAAGTGTACCCGATTGGTCCACCCATGTGAAAAGGACCTTAAGCCTAGTACATGGCTCAAACGTTGGGCATCAGCCTGTTCAATAAAAATTAGCCAACATTCGGCCTGTGTGTGCTGCAGCCGGTCTGACAGAAGCCAGCTGTTCGGCTAGCTTCTGTTGCATGAACATGCAGAAAGACCAGTGGTCAACTGTCTCCCAATGAGTGCTCTCAGCCAATGGCTGATAGCACTGAATGGAGTGTTCTAGCGGGGCCAGCATCCGTCAGAACACAATAGCTCAGCAGGGGAGATCGCTGTACTAACAGATTGTTAGTACAGCAGTTTCTGATCTGAGCTGTCAGTTTTTCTTTCAACCTACTGGGTTGAAAGAAAACCTATAGCGTACTAAGTTTTTATTGTAGCTACATTCACTACTCCACTGGATCCCATCTTGGGACTGCAGCACTGTCAATCTATTAGAGCTGCACGTTTCTGGCTAAAATGAGAATCACAATTTTTTGCTAAGATACACTGAGAATTGGGATCTAACATCTACATTAAAATAAAATTGGGCTAACTACTGGTTTTTTTTTTTTAATTCATTGAAGTGTATCCCCCCCCCCCCCAAAGAAAATTGCATTTGAAAGACCGTTGGGCAAATAGTGTGACAAAATATTGCAGCAATTGACATTTTATTCCCTAGGGTCTCTGATATAGAGAAAAAAATATATATAAATTTTCTAGCAAAAAAATATTGATTTTAACATAAACGTCAGAAAAAGATTGACTAAGTGGTTAAATGTCCTGCATTTACTAAAAAACAGTTTCCCTTTGATCTGAGGAAGTTAGTTACAATGTTTTATTTTAAACACTTGGCAGACTGTCCTGATGTTTTCTTTTGACAACTGAGTGAGCAGATAAGTCTCTCCACTTGATATAGGAAAGAATTGGCAAACTCTGCATTAGAGATGGGGGGGTTTGAATCGAGATCATGATTTTAATGATTAATTGTGCAGCTCTACAATCTATGCAAGAGGGGAATACTGGGTAGATTAGTAAATTTAGGCTCGGTCCACTCATGCGATGCTAGAACCTGTGCGATTCCAGTACAAGTTCCTGCATCACATGTCATCCGTTAGCACACACTGCCCTATGCGAACTGCTGCAGGTATCAAAAAGTTAATAGAACCCCCAAATCAGTTCGCATATCAGTGTAAACTGACAAATGGTGCAGGAATTTGTTCGCATAATGTAAGCACCCCGTCAGGTGAAAAAGATTGTCTCAGCCCTCTGCCACATTTGCTGGACAGTTTGGTCTGTTAATGGAGGCTGAAAAAACATACTGGGCAAATCAGGTATTAAAATAGGTTACAGAAAGGCCTCTGAAAGACAGACTACAGGCTACAGGCTAAAATGCAAGCTGTGTGGCCCTGTGGGCACCCTCTTACCCGATGCCCTTCGATTTGAAGGTAAAGGAAATCAGGTGGAAATGTGCAGCTGAGCACTTACATCTGATCAGAGCGTGGCAGGTAGCCTAAAGGGACACCTCTGAGAAATAAGGTG
This sequence comes from Lithobates pipiens, assembly GCF_037356315.1. NCBI lineage: Eukaryota > Metazoa > Chordata > Amphibia > Anura > Ranidae > Lithobates > Lithobates pipiens. The sequence goes on along the minus strand of NW_027507903.1, from coordinate 250,658,266 downwards.
GCAGACATTGTATAATGTCAGTAGTCTGTCATACTAATCCAGACCATGATTTTTTTTAAGCGAGCAAGAAGGTGGTTCCAAAGTCAGATAATACCTCGCTTTCTGAGATCTATAAAAGAGAGAAGGTGGCTAAATATATAAGCTGAGGAGGCTGCAGCTAGAGCACATGGTAGGAGCACGCGTGTACTGAGCACATCACACTGTGCAGCGCCCCATAGAAGTCCATGGCCGCCCTCAGGCCTCTCATTCCTGCACTTCCCCGGCCTGGAGTCTACAGCCCCCCCCACGCCAGACTGCTCTATCGGGGGGGGGGGGTCACACAAGAGGTGGAGAAAGCGGAGCATTCTACACACACCATTCCTCCCCGCACAGACCATCTCCCACCCTGCCCCCCGGTCACGGCCGCATGGCTGAACTAGAAGCCGCCATGATGTAGGCCGCGAGTGTAGCCAGCTCCTTGCGAGGCCATAAGGCGCCGGCAGACGTTATGGAGGGAGGCTGCCACTCTCTGAGGGACCCTGGAGCACATCCCGGCCTTTTCCCCTCCCGTCCAGCCCCACCAGGCCGCTTTACGACGACAATCCTTACAGTGCCGGACGCCTTCATGCTGCCTCGATCCCTGCCGCCGAGCGAAAGGAAGTGGAGAGGCCTGCGCTGCAATACGTCACCCTGCACGTCGCCGCCTATTGGCCGCCATATAGCTTCGAGTGTTCATTGGACGAGCTACAAGTCAGTCATCCCCTTCCTGCCAGACTCTCTGGTCTAAAAACTGGGTTTATATATGTGTAATCTGTGGTTGGCGCTCGCTGGCAGGGAGGGATGAGTTGGAGATGTGTCTTCTGTTTCCAAAAACTTTTTTAATTGGTGTAGCAGAGACATGTTGGTACTGGGTGTCCTCCTGGGGTTGCAAGGGATTGGTCATTCATTGGGGTTGTTTGATGGAGTGCGAGGGCCAGGAGAGTGAACCTGGACGTGACACCAGACGATGGAGGTCACATCATTAGTAAAGTTCAATAAGAACAAATGTCCACCTAGTTCAATATGGTTATGTGTGTTGCTACCAACGTCCATATCCCAACCAACTTCCATATCCTTAACAACTTCCATATCCTTGTATCCCCACCAACTTCCATATCCCTAACAACTGCCATATCCTTGTATCCCCACCAACTTCCATATCCTTGTATCCCCACCACCTTCCATATCCCTAACAACTTCCATATCCTTGTATCCCCACCAACTTCCATATCCTTGTATCCCCACCACCTTCCATATCCCTAACAACTTCCATATCCTTGTATCCCCACCAACTTCCATATCCTTGTATCCCCACCAACTTCCATATCCCTAACAACTTCCATATCCTTGTATCCCCACCAACTTCCATATCCCTAACAACTGCCATATCCTTGTATCCCCACCAACTTCCATATCCTTGTATCCCCACCACCTTCCATATCCCTAACAACTTCCATATCCTTGTATCCCCACCAACTTCCATATCCTTGTATCCCCACCACCTTCCATATCCCTAACAACTTCCATATCCTTGTATCCCCACCAACTTCCATATCCTTGTATCCCCACCAACTTCCATATCCCTAACAACTTCCATATCCTTGTATCCCCACCAACTTCCATATCCCTAACAACTGCCATATCCTTGTATCCCCACCAACTTCCATATCCTTGTATCCCCACCACCTTCCATATCCCTAACAACTTCCATATCCTTGTATCCCCACCAACTTCCATATCCTTGTATCCCCACCAACTTCCATATCCCTAACAACTTCCATATCCTTGTATCCCCACCAACTTCCATATCCTTGTATCCCCACCAACTTCCATATCCCTAACAACTGCCATATCCTTGTATCCCCACCAACTTCCATATCCCTAACAACTGCCATATCCTTGTATCCCCCACCAACTTCCATATCCCTAACAACTGCCATATCCTTGTATCCCCACCAACTTCCATATCCTTGTATCCCCACCACCTTCCATATCCCTAACAACTTCCATATCCTTGTATCCCCCACCAACTTCCATATCCCTAACAACTTCCATATCCTTGTATCCCCACCAACTTCCATATCCTTGTATCCCCGCCAACTTCCATATCCCTAACAACTGCCATATCCTTGTATCCCAACCAACTTCCATATCCCTAACAACTTCCATATCCTTGTATCCCCACCAACTTCCATATCCCTAACAACTGCCATATCCTTGTATCCCCACCAACTTCCATATCCTTGTATCCCCACCACCTTCCATATCCCTAACAACTTCCATATCCTTGTATCCCCCACCAACTTCCATATCCCTAACAACTTCCATATCCCTGTATCCCCACCAACTTCCATATCCTTGTATCCCCACCAACTTCCATATCCCTAACAACTGCCATATCCTTGTATCCCAACCAACTTCCATATCCCTAACAACTTCCATATCCTTGTATCCCCACCAACTTCCATATCCCTAACAACTGCCATATCCTTGTATCCCCACCAACTTCCATATCCTTGTATCCCCACCACCTTCCATATCCCTAACAACTTCCATATCCTTGTATCCCCCACCAACTTCCATATCCCTAACAACTTCCATATCCCTGTATCCCCACCAACTTCCATATCCTTGTAGCCCCACCAACTTCCATATCCCTAACAACTTCCGTATCCCCGTCAACTTCCATATCCTTGTATCCCCCCCAACTTCCATATCCTTGTATCCCCACCAACTTCCATACCCCTAACAACTTCCGTCTTCCCACATACTTCCATATGCTTGTATCCCCACCAACTTCCATATCCTTGTATCCCCACCAACTTCCATATCCCTAACAACTTCGTATCCCCACCAACTTCCATATCCTTGTATCCCCACCAACTTCCATACCCCTAACAACTTCTGTATCCCCACCAACTTCCATATCCTTGTATCCCCACCAACTTCCATACCCCCAACAACTTCTGTATCCCCATCAACTTTCATATCCTTGTATCCCCACCAACTTCCATACCCCTAACAACTTCCGTATCCCCACCAACTTCCATATCCTTGTATCCCCACCAACTTCCATACCCCTAACAACTTCCGTATCCCCACCAACTTCCATATCCTTGTAGCCCCACCAACTTCCATATCCCTAACAACTTCCGTATCCCCGCCAACTTCCATATCCTTGTATCCCCACCAACTTTCATATCCTTGTATCCCCACCAACTTCCATACCCCTAACAACTTCTGTATCCCCACCAAACTTCCATATCATTGTATCCACACCAACTTCCATATCCCTAACAACTTCTGTATCCGCACCAACTTCCATATCACTGTATCCCCACCAACTTCCATACACCTAACAACTTCTATATCCCTGTATCCCCACCAACTTCCATATCCCTGCATCCCCAATGATGTGAGGGTGACCCTGCCCCCTCTGATGTAACGGAAACCTGATTTCCCCCCTGCGTCAGAGGGGGGCGGGGTCAGGTGACAGGTGGCCCCGCCCTCCTCATATAAGAAATGTCAGGATGCCGTGATCCACGCAGTGTCTCCTCCGGTGGAGACTAGTGATGGACGAACTTCCGACGGGACGTTTCGCAAACCGTAACGTTCGCGGCAGGCCCCATTGACTTCAATGGGAGGCGAACTTTGCAAACCTACAGGTCAAATTTGCAGCCACAAAATAATTAATAGCTGTGCAAACATAGTCCCACCACATGGCCAATGACATAACACATGTATGAGGTGAATCTGGGATCGACAACTACAAGCATTCTTTTTTTATATGGGAAATTGTTGTGACAATTCAGGACTGTGGAGCGCATGAAGGCAATGGAGGAGAGGGAAGGTCAGGGTAGTCAAAGAAGAGGGTGCAGGAGATGATCACCAGCAGCGTGACATACAGAAATGACACCTGCACCGTGATAGAGTCATCTGACACCAGCACCGTGATAGAGAGCACTGACATCAGCAGCGTGACATAAAGCACTGACACCAGCACCGTGATATACAGCACTGACAGCAGTACCGTGATAGAGAGTACTGACATCAGCACCGTGATATACAGCACTGACACCTGCACCGTAAGCAGCCCCAGGAGGAAGTCAGCATAGCACAGGGATGGTGGGAGCCCCTCATAATGAGCATAGCATGAAGGCAATGGAGGAGAGGGAAGGTCAGGGTAGGCAAAGAAGAGGGTGCAGGAGATGATCACCAGCAGCGTGACATACAGCAATGACACCTGCACCATGATAGAGTGATCTGACACCAGCACCGTGATAGAGAGCACTGACATCAGCAGCGTGACATACAGCAATGACACCTGCACCGTGATAGAGTGATCTGACACCAGCACCGTGATAGAGAGCACTGACAGCAGCGTGACATAAAGCACTAACACCAGCACCATGATATACAGCACTGACAGCAGCACCGTGATAGAGAGCACTGACATCAGCAGCGTGACATAAAGCACTAACACCAGCACCATGAAATACAGCACTGACAGCAGCACCGTGATAGAGAGCACTGACATCAGCAGCATGACATACAGCAATGGCACCTGCACCGTGATAGAGTCATCTGACAACAGCACCGTGATAGAGAGCACTGACATCAGCAGCGTGACATAAAGCACTAACACCAGCACCGTGATATACAGCACTGACAGCAGCACCGTGATAGAGAGTACTGACATCAGCACCGTGATATACAGCACTGACACCTGCACCGTAAGCAGCCCCAGGAGGAAGTCAGCATAGCACAGGGATGGTGGGAGCCCCTCATAATGAGCATAGCACAGGTATGGTGGGAGCCCCTCATAATGAGCATAGCACAGGGATGGTGGGAGCCCCTCATAATGAGCATAGAACAGGGATGGTGGGAGCCCCTCATAATAAGCAGCCCCAGGAGGATGTCAGCATAGCACAGGGATGGTGGGAGCCCCTCATAATAAGCAGCCCCAAGAGGATGTCAACATAGCACAGGGATGGTGGGAGCACCTCATAATAAGCAGCCCCAGGAGGAAGTCAGCACAGCACAGGGATGGTGGGAGCCCCTCATAATGAGTAAAGGGAATTATTCCTGCGCCACGTCAGGGCAATAGAAGGGAAATAAAGTACTGCTGCACACACTGGGAGGGAAATGTCTGAACCCAGAGGAATAGTGAATAAGAAAGGTAGTGGTGCGCTGTACGTTGGAGGGGTATATCTATTGGTGAGGGCAAAGTACTGAATCCACAGTTAAGGGGTATAAATAAAAATTTAAAACATTAATACAGATATAATAGAAATATGTACCTGTGTGGCATATTAAACAATAATACTGATTGCTACTAATATATAATCTAAAACAATGATACATAAAATGGTGAAAAAAACAAATAAACAATATAAATTCCAAAGTGCAGCGTGTTGCGATCACAAAAATCACATAAAGTGCAAGTGCTCTACTGTGCTGCGCATAGGCAAACCTTCAAGTATAAACAGTAATAAGGTGACAAAATAATATTGGTGTATCAGACAAAAGTCAGTTTCGAGTGCAAGGTGTTGCGATTATTCCTATAATCGCACAAGGTGTGACTCCTTCAACATAATAATTTGTGAACGATGTGGAAATATTGCAATGGAGAGGGCAGTGGCGCTGGTGAGAGGGGATATATCCTTCGTGATTCTGTGTATGCCGATGATGGATGTCCCCTTACCTTACCGCTGTAAGGTAACAGCGTATATAGAGGTCTTTAGGATCCTTTGGCGGAATTTCCCTTTATTGTGGGGTTCCCAGGTCCTGATAAATGTTGTGGTCCCTTTAAGGGGATTTCTCTGGGGTATTGTAGTCAGGGTTCCTCAATGGTATGGCATGTATATGGGTTTAAGCAGAGATGGAGGAAGGATGCTCCATAGTGTAAAATGTTTCAACAGGTTTATTTATTTAAAAAGTATAAAGATACTCACAAACATGGAGTCTGTACAAACAGTGTATAAACGAGCTGCGGGCTCGGTCTACGTCACTTCCGGTCGCAGTGTCCCGACGCGTGTTCGTCACGGGTCATGTGACTTATGAAGTCACGTGACCCGTGACGAACACGCGTCGGGACAATGCGACCGGAAGTGACGTAGACCGAGCCCGCAGCTCGTTTATACACTGTTTGTACAGACTCTATGTTTGTGAGTATCTTTATACTTTTTAACCACTTGCTTACTGGGCACTTAAACACCCTTCCTGACCAGACCAATTTTCAGCTTTCGGTGCTCTCACACTTTGAATGACAATTACTCAGTCATGCAACACTGTACCCAAATTAATTTTGTGTCCTTTTTTTCCCACAAATAGAGCTTTCTTTTGGTGGTATTTGATCACCTCTGGGGTTTTTATTTTTTGCTCTATAAATGAAAAAAGACCGAAAATTTTGAAAAAAAACGCATATTTCTTTGTTTCTGTGATAAAATTTTGCAAATTATAATTTTTTTTTTCATAAATTTTGGCCACAATTTATACTGCTACATATCTTTGGTAAAAATAACCCAAATTAGTGGATATTATTTGGTCTTTGTGAAAGTTAGAGAGTCTACAAGCTGTGGTGCGAATCGCACAAAATTGATCACACCTGATGTACTGGTGGCCTATCTCACTTCTTGCGACCCGAACAAGTCAGGAAAGTACAAATACCCCCCAAATGACCCCTTTTTTGAAAGTAGACATTCCAAGGTATTTACTAAGATGCATGGTGAGGTTTTTGATGTTGTCATCTTTTTCCCACAATTCTTTGCAAAATGAAGATTTTTTTTATTTTATTTTTTTTCCTCACAAAATTGTCAATGTAATAGGTTATTTCTCTCACATGGCATGTGTATACCACAAATGACACCCCAAAATACGTTCTGCTACTCCTTCTGAGTATTACGATACCAAATGTGTGAGACTTTTACACAGCCTGGCCACATACAGAGGCCCAATATTGAAATAGCACCATCAGGCGTTCTAGGAGCATAAATTACACATTTCATTTCTCAATCACCTATTACATTTTTGAAGGCCCTGGAGCACCAGAACAATGGAAATGCCCACAAAGTGACCCCATTTTGGAAAGCTAACACCCCAACGTATAATCTGAGGCATAATGAGTCGTTTGAATGGTTCATTTTTTTTCCAGAAGTTTTGGGAAAATGTGGAAAAAAAATGAAAACGCATTTTTTTTACGCAAAGTTGTCCATTTATAAGATATTTCCAACACATAGCATGTACATAGCAAAAATGACACCCCAAAATATGTTCTACTACTCCTCCTGAGTATAACGATACCAAATGTGTGAGACTTTTACACAGCCTGACCACATACAGAGGCCCAATATTGAAATAGCACCATCAGGCGTTCTAGGAACATAAATTACACATCTTATTTCTCAACCACCTATTACAGTTTTGAAGGCCCTGGAGCACCAGGACAATGGAAATGCCCACAAAGTGACCCCACGTGGCACTGACGACACATGGCACTGACAGATGGCACTGGAGGCAGATGGCACTGGAGGCAGATGGCAGATGGGGCTGGCAGATGGGGCTGGCAGATGTCGCTGGCAGATGGGGCTGGGGCTGGCACTGGCAGATGGCACTGGCAGATGGTGCTGGCTATTTGCTCTGGCTAATTGCTCTGGCAAATGGGGCTGGCAGATGGCACTGCGGCTGGCAGATGGCACTGGCGGGTGGCACTGGGGCTGGCGGCACTGGGGCTGGCGGCACTGGGGCTGACGGCACTGGGGCTGACGGATGGCACTGGCGCTGGCAGGTGGCACTGGCAGGTGGCACTGGCAGGTGGCACTGGCACGTGGCACTGGCGGCACTGGGGCTGGCGGCACTGGGGCTGACGGATGGCACTGGCGCTGGCAGGTGGCACTGGCGCTGGCAGGTGGCACTGGCAGGTGGCAGGTGGCACTAGCAAGTGGCACTGGCGGCACTGGTGGTGGCAGGTGGCACTGGCAGGTGGCACTGGCGGCACTGGCACTGGGGCTGACGGATGGCACTGGCGCTGGCAGGTGGCACTGGCGCTGGCAGGTGGCACTGGCGCTGGCAAGTGGCACTGGCAGGTGGCACTGGCGGCACTGACGGCATTGGGGCTGACGGCACTGGGGCTGACGGATGGCACTGGCAGGTGGCACTGGTGCTGGCAGGTGGCACTGGCAGGTGGCACTGGGGCTGACGGCACTGGCGGCACTGGGGCTGACGGCACTGACGGCACTGGGGCTGACGGACGGCACTGGGGCTGACGGGCGGCACTGGGGCTGACGGGCGGCACTGGGGCTGACGGGTGGCACTGGCGCTGGCAGGTGGCGCTGGCAGGTGGCACTGGCGCTGGCGGCACTGGGGCTGACGGCAGGCACTGCCGCTGGCAGGTGGCACTGGCGGCACTGGCACTACTGGCAGATGGCACTGGGCTGACAGATGGCACTGGGCTGACAGATGGCACTGGCACTGGGGCTGACAGATGGCACTGGCACTGGGGCTGACAGATGGCACTGGCACTGGGGCTGACACTGGCACTGGGGCTGACACATGGCACTGGGGCTGACACTGGCACTGGGGCTGACACTGGCACTGGGGCTGACACACAGATCGCTCTCCCTCCTCACACGCTGTCTCTGTGTGAGGAGGGAGAGACACGGCAATGGGAGATGATCTCATATGTTTACATATGAGATCATCTCCCATTGGCAGCTGCGATCGCGCTGTGAACGGCCGCTTTGATTGGCCGTTCACGGCGATCTGTATTTGCCTGTCTCCGGGAGACACGGCTAATACAATACTTCCGCGATGCGCGCCCCCGGCGGCGCGCATTGCGGAAGTAAACACCAGGCCGTCCAGGGACGGCCAGGCGAAGGAACCCGCCCGCTCTAAGGCCGTCATTCGGCTATAGGGCGGGTGGGAGGAGGTTAAATAAATAAACCTGTTGAAACATTTTACACTATGGAGCATCCTTCTCTGCTTAAACCCATTTACATGCCATACCATTGAGGAACCCTGACTACAATACCCCAGAGAAATCCCCTTAAAGGGACCACAACATTTATCAGGACCTGGGAACCCCACAATAAAGGGAAATTCCGCCAAAGGATCCTAAACACCTCTATATACGCTGTTACCTTACAGCGGTAAGGTAAGGGGACATCCATCATCGGCATACACAGAATCACGAAGGATATATCCCCTCTCACCAGCACCACTGCCCTCTCCATTGCAATATTTCCACATCGTTCACAAATTATTATGTTGAAGGAGTCACACCTTGTGCGATTATAGGAATAATCGCAACACCTTGCACTCGGAACGGACTTTTGTCTGATACACCAATATTATTTTGTCACCTTATTACTGTTTATACTTGAAGGTTTGCCTATGCGCAGCACAGTAGAGCACTTGCACTTTATGCGATTTTTGTGATCGCAACACGCTGCACTTTGGAATTTATATTGTTTATTAGTTTTTTTCACCATTTTATGTATCTATGTTTTAGATTATATATTAGTAGCAATCAGTATTATTGTTTAATATGCCACACAGGTACATATTTCTATTATATCTGTATTAATGTTTTAAATTTTTATCTATACCCCTTAACTGTGGATTCAGTACTTTGCCCTCACCGATAGATATACCCCTCCAATGTACAGCGCACCACTACCTTTCTTATTCACTAGCCCCTCATAATGAGCATAGCACAGGGATGGTGGGAGCACCTCAAAATATGCCCAGCAGAGGTACAGCCCCAGGAGGAAGTCAGCACAGCACAGGGATGGTGGGAGCCCCTCATAATATGCACAGCAGAGGTACAGCCCCAGGAGGATGTCAGCACAGCACAGGGATGGTGGGAGCCCCTCATAATAAGCAGCCCCAGTAGAAATATGACACCGCTCAACCTCTTCAAAGAGGAGGGTACGGGCATATAGTACGGTGTGCTTTTTTTGGACAAGGAAGTGAGCCAAATGAAGAAAGAAGGTCTCTGTGCTCGATTAAAAAAATTGTTTATAGACATATACATGGTCTACTGGTCACATGTGTTGAATTCCTCCGAGATCCATGCCTCATTCATTTTTAGAAATGTGAGGTAGTTAACACTGTCGTGAGGTAGGCGAGTACGCTTATCGGTCACGATCCCCCCTGCTGCGCTGAACGTCCTTTCGGACAGGACACTGGATGAGGGGCAAGCCAACAGTTCGATTGCAAATTGGGCAAGCTCTGGCCAGAGGTCAAGCCTGCCCACCCAGTAGTCCAGGGGTTCATCACTCCTCAGAGCGTCCACATCGGCCGTTAACCCGATGTAGTCAGACACCTGACGGTCTAGGCGTTCCCTGATGCTGGATCCGGATGACACCTGTCGATGGGTCGGCTGAAAGAATGACCTCATATCCGAAGTCACCAACACATCTTCAAACGGGCCTCTTCTTGCAGGCGCTGTTGGATTGGTACCCGCAACTCCTTCTCTGGGAGTGGGAATTGCTCCTCTGCCAGCGCACGCAAAGGCAGAATGCAGCATTTCCCGAAGCAAGGCCTGGAAGTGCTCCATTCTGCCAGCCCTCTGTGACGGCGGTAACATTTCCGCCATTTTGTGTTTGTACCGGGGGTCTAAGTACGTTGCCACCCAGTACTGGTCCTTGACCCTTATGCTTTTTATACGGGGGTCCCTATTAAAACACTGGAGCATGAAGGCCCCCATTTGCACTAAACTGGAAGCGGTGTGGTGGCCTGGCTCCTGCTCATCATCCAGGATAATGTCGCCCTCTTCATTCTCCTCTCCCCATCCACGCACAACAGGGATCCCAGAAAGGTTTAAAGCATGCTCTTCTTGCTCCTCCTCATCCGCCCCGGCACCATCCTCCTCTGACTCCTCTTCAGACTCCTGTTGTTCACTTGTCTCAGATAGAGTAGCCCCCCCTGGGAATTCATCCAGCATTGCGACTTCCTCATCTTCCCGCTCCTGCTCCTCCACAGCTCGATCAATGACACGACGCAATGCACGCTCCATAAAGAAGGCATAAGTTACCATGTCACTGATGGCGCCATGGCTGCGACTGACCAGTTTGGTGATCTCCTCAAATGGCCGCAGAAGTCTGCATACGTCGCGCATGAGCAGCCACTGCCGCGGTGAAAAAAAACCCAGCTCCCCAGAACCTGTTCTGCCACAGAGTTCATACAGGTAGACGTTAACTGCACGTTTCTGCTGGAGCAGCCTATCAAGCATATAGAAGGTGGAGTTCCATCGCGTCGGGCAATCACAAATAAGACGTCTGACCGGCAGATTGTGTCGCCGCTGAATGTCAGCAAGGCGAGCCATGGCCGTGTAAGATCTTGGGCCAAGATTTTCCTTGCCTGCCGCAAGATGTCCTGGACCCCAGGGTATTTGACAAGGAATCGCTGCACGACCAAGTTTAAGACGTGTGCCATGCATGGCACGTGCGTGATTTTGCCCTGTTTCAATGTGCTAAGCAGATTGGCACCGTTGTCACACACCACTTTACCAACTGTCAAATTGAGCGGTGTTAGCCACTGATCTGCCTGTGAATGCAAAGCTGAAAGGAGTGCCGGGCCAGTGTAGCTCTTGGCTTCCAGGCACAACAGACGCAGCACGGCATGGCAACGTCTCACCTGGCACGTCGAATAGGTTCTGGGGAGCTTGGGCGGCGCAGCGGAAGAGACTCTAGCAGCGGAAAAGGAGGAGTCAGCCGAGGAGGAGAGGGAGGAGGATGGAGTAGGAGGAGGAGGAGAAGAAGGGCCAGGCCTGCATGCAATCCGTGGCGGTAAAACCAAATCTACACGGGTGCCACGGGTTACATGCTTGACGGCCGTCAGAAGGTTCACCCAGTGGGCAGTAAAAGTGATATACCTTCCCTGCCCGTGTTTGCTAGACCACGTGTCTGTGGTCAGATGTATCTTGGCACCGACACTGTGTGCCAGAGATACATTCACTTGCCGCTGAACATGGCCATATAGCTCTGGGATGCCCTTCTCTGAGAAATACTTCCTTCCTGGGACCTTCCATTGTGGTGTTCCAATGGCCACAAATTTGCGAAAGGCCTCCAAGTCCACCAGTTTATATGGCAGTAGTTGGCGGGCTATGAGTTCTGACAAGCCAGCCGTCAACCGTTGGGCAAGAGGGTTATCCGGCGTCATCATTTTTTTACGCTCAAACATTAGGCCCATGGAAGCCTGCCTTTTTGCAGAAAAACGTGAGCTTGGCGTGATGGAAGGTGGAGTGGAGGACAATTGTGAGGAGAGAGGAGAAGGAGAAGTAGAAGACGAGGCTGGACGGTGAGAGCCTGGAGTGTGGCTTTGTGTGTTCCGTTGCTCCCATTCGGCTCGGTGATGGCTGCTCATGTGCCTTCTTAAGGCGGTCGTCCCTAGGTGAGTGTTGGGCTTACCGCGACTAATGCGTTGACTGCAAAGATTGCAGATGGCAACGCTGTTGTCAGCAGCGGATTTGTTAAAAAAAGCCCACACTGCGGAGCCATGTGCCGGTGTCCTGGGAGCGCCAGATGTGACTGTACATGGTCGATGACTCGCTCCTGATACATTTGCAGTCTGCTTTGTCCCTCCTGTGCAATGTAAGTTATTCCTGCTTATTCTCCCTATCTGCTGGTCCATATCTCCCTCTGAACTCCCCTCCTCTTCCTCTCTTGTGGGCACCCACATGACATCACTAGACACGTCATCATCGACGTCACCTTCCCCACCGCTATAAGTAGAGATCTCGGAGTAGGCAGCAACACCGGGGACCAACCTCCTCCTTGGGCTGATCTGGGTACTGTCGTCAGACTGCTGAGTAGCGGTTGTTGCTACCTCCTCTTCCTGATCCAATACCAAGAGTGGCTGCGTATCAGAAATGTCTTGATATGGATCGGAAAATAATTCCTGTGACTCAAGCGGAAGGTATGTGGTGGTGGTGGTGGTGTTGTTGGTGGTAGTGTCTTTGGGGGTGCACATAGCAGAGAGTGAAGAAGAGGGTGCAGATCGAGAGGATGAGGAGGGTGCAGAAGAGTAAGGCTGAGTGAGCCACTCAACCAAGTCTGGTGCGTCCTTTAAAGTAATTGAACGCACCTTCTGCAACTTCCCACTTTGGCTCAAGGCTGTTGCTTCTGCCCTGCCCCTACCACCACTGCGGAAGGGCCTGCCTCTTCCTCTGCCTGTCATTTTTTAAATGACCCTGTGACAAAACTCTCAGTCCCTATACCGATGAAGGACTGCTGCAGTATAGGGCAGCGGTCAGCAGTAGTGCACCTCAACCCTATGTATTGTGGACCTATACCAGTCCTTATAGAATAGCAGACTGTACCTCACTCAACCCTATGTACTATAGCACCCTACACCAGGTTATTACCAGTCCTTATACGGACCTTTGTGGAACAAGTAGGTTGTGTGTGAGTAATTAGCAGACTGTACGACAGTCCCTATACCGATGAAGGACTGCTGCAGTATAGGGCAGCTGTCAGCAGTAGTGCACCTCAAACCTATCTATTGTGGACCTATACCAGTCCTTATAGAATAGCAGACTGTACCTCACTCAACCCTATGTACTATAGCACCCTACACCAGGTTATTACCAGTCCTTATAAGGACCTTTGTGGAACAAGTAGGTTGTATGTGACTGATTAGCAGACTGTACGTCAGTCCCTATACTGATGAAGGACTGCTGCAGTATAGGGCAGCGGTCAGCAGTAGTGCACCTCAACCCTATGTATTGTGGACCTATACCAGTCCTTATAGAATAGCAGACTGTAGCTCACTCAACCCTATGTACTATAGCACCCTACACCAGGTTATTACCAGTCCTTATAAGGACCTTTGTGGAACAAGTAGGTTGTGTGTGACTGATTAGCAGACTGCAGCAGAAGGGCAGCAGTCAAGTATAATATTCTTTCTATATTTGGAAGAAAGATTATTATACGTGTACAAGCCTATTACCATACCACTGATACCAGTCCTGAAAATAACCTTTGTGGACCTAATATAGTAACAGCTACTGATTAAACTGACCCTCACTGCTTCACACACAGCTTCCTGCCTGTCCCTATATAAACTGACAAAACAGAGGCTACTGGAACAATAACTGGAATAGCACTTTTGTGGACCTGATAGTAACAGCTAATGACTAAACTGACTGTCCCTGCAGCACACACCGTCCTGTCCCTTTCTCTAAACTGACAAAAGACACTTAGGCTGCTGCAACAATCAGTAGCACAGCAAACCTATATCCTGAACTACACCTAACACCTATACCAGTCCTGAAAAGAACTTTTGTGTACCAAATAGCTAGCGATTTGGGTCACTGCAATCTCTCCCTGCTCCACACAGCAACCTCTCCCTATAGTGACAGAAGAAAGAATGTAAAATGGCCGCTGGATCGGGTCTATTTATAAGTTAGGGGGAATGTCCAAGTGTCCATGTGCTGTAATGTCTCAATTGGCTGTCCTGTACCCCATGATGGATGTGTCATCATAGGTCAAAGTTCTTTTACACAGTAAACACGGAAGTCCGCCGGGCGAACGGCGCAAATAGTCCGCCGAACGGGCGGACCGCGAACAGCCGAAATTTGCCGCGAAACGACCGCCGGGCGAACCGTTCGGCCATCACTAGTGGAGACAGAAGATGGATGGATTTTCTGCGCTGGACGGGGAGATCACCCGTCGCTGGATTAGATTAGCCATCGCTGGACCCCGGAGAGATGATCATCCGTCTCTGGATAGCAAGAGTGGATTACCACCACTGGAATCTTTTTTTAATTTTTTGAAAATTTTTAATAAAGGACTTTTTCAAAAGTGTTTGTCTTTTTTTTTCAAATAACAATTTATTTAGTTTTCGTGGTCGCATAACAAAAGTAATAGTACAGGCATACAGCAATGGTAACATGGCTTCCAAAACACAGGAGGCCCATTGTAAATGGACAGTGCAGAAGAATACAGTACCGGGAAATGCAGCGGGATCAGACCAACCGACCCAGGGTGCACAGCAGGACGGAAGACACCAAAAGTCAGTTATCCGTGCTGGAAACCAAAAGGCCACCCAGGGCCTGCTGCCTAGCTTATATGCCAAACTTAAAACAAAACAAGGACCATCAGTAGTATGAGCGAGAAGAGTGGAAAAGAGAAGAGGAGAGAGAAGGAAAGAAAGAGGGAAAGACATAGAAAAGGGAATAGAGTGCCAACGGTCCACATCACCATGTCCACACCGGTGCACCATCAATCCTCCAGCAGCCGCCATCTCCCCCAGACCAGGTCATGCTCCTCAAGCCTGTCCCTCACCCTGGCAGTCATTTTCTCCATGAGCTCAACATCCTTGATCCTGGAGTAAAGGGCCTCCCTAAACGGGGGCAATGGATTTTTCCAGTTAAGGGCTATCAGGCAGCGGGCCGCTGTCAGGATGTGCCTAAGGAGCTTCCGGCCCGGCCTAGTCAGAGCGGGTTGGGACAGGCCCATCAAGAAAAATTTGGGGGAGTGGGGTACAGGAATGTCGAATAGACGCTGGAGCAGCCTACGAGTCGTAAGCCAGTATGGGGCAATCAGGGGACAGGCCCAGTAGATATGGAACAGGGAGCCCCGCTCCCTCAGACATCGCCAGCAGCGATCCGAGGTAGAGGGGTATATCCTGTGGAGAATATCCGGGGTCTGGTACCAGAAGAAAATAATTTTGTAGTGTTATGGATTGTTTAATACTTTGATTAAATGACTATTTTCTATTATGTCAAGATATATGCTGAATCTCCTTACTCAAAATGCCTCACCTAGAGACCCCCCTCCCATCGGAGAGAGTCCAGGTGTCCACAAGCCATCAGCAGAAAACCTGGATGAAACTGGCCAGGACCCCTTAGATAAGGGTCCTCCAATCTCTGCTTGACAGCACAGAATACACC
Organism: Lithobates pipiens; assembly: GCF_037356315.1. NCBI lineage: Eukaryota > Metazoa > Chordata > Amphibia > Anura > Ranidae > Lithobates > Lithobates pipiens. The sequence continues at coordinate 250,642,353 of NW_027507903.1, read as the reverse complement.
TGAGATGATGCTTTGCAAACAATGAGTCATCTTCTACTATAAAGGGGCTGTATGCCCAGAACAATAAAGGAAGCTTTTTCACTGAACAGTGTGTGTCAGCGTACTTCTTCTAAACATGCATGCATGGACACTTGAATTAGAAAAGGTGCAGATAACTCGGCCAGAGATTTGTCTGGGATCCAAAACAGCTTGGCAGCTCAACGTGAGGCTCTCGGGTTGCGAACCGGAGGAACAGCCGACCAAGAGGCCACTGAGGAGGAATCACCACAGGAGGGACAGAGACTGATCAACTCTGAAAATACAGTAAGATATCACATTCATATCTTGCTAGTATATCCCGTTCCCGTGTGGGTCCGTCTCTGTGTCCGCGTCGGCTGCCGAAGGTCGCCAAAAGACAGGTAATACTTGCCCGAGGTCCATTATATGAACCTGTATTCCCATTATCTGCAGCCTGTAAGAACATTGTGTTGTTGTATTGTACGAGTCTGTGTTGTTGTATTGTATGAGTCTGTGTTGTTGTGTTGTATGGGTCTGTGATAAATGATGTATGATGTTGAAAGAGATTGGCACACAGCTGGGTCCCAGCTGACCTGGACATACTCCTTTGGTACCGGTGTTAGTGCGGTGTAGCACTTCATCCAGAAGGGGGTGTCAGGGACAGGGACAAACTCCTTTGGTACCGGTGTTAGTGCGGTGTAGCATTTCACCCAGAAGGGGGGCGTCAGGGACATGGACAAACTCCTTCGGTACCGGTGTTAGTGCGGTGTAGCATTTCACCCAGAAGGGGGGCGTCAGGGACATGGACAAACTCCTTCGGTACCGGTGTTAGTGCGGTGTAGCATTTCACCCAGAAGGGGGGCATCAGGGACAGGGACAAACTCCTTTGGTACCGGTGTTAGTGCAGTGTAGCATTTCACCCAGAAGGGGGGTGTCAGGGACGTGGATAAACTCCTTTGGTAAAGGTGATGGTGTGGTAAAGCACGTCACCCAGAAGGGGGCGTCAGGGACGCAGGTAGCGTGGCTGTGTGGTTGTTATAATTCAAGCATACACATCTATTACAAATCATACAAATGTCATGTTATAATTGTGTTTGTGGATTGATGTTCAGCATTTTTGAAGGTGGTTGGAAGGTCAATTGGGTCTATAGAAAGTGAATGTAGAAAGAGTGGACAGGAACCGATAAGGTGTCCTGAACAAGTGGGAGATTTAGAAGAAACAGAGGGAAGTGAAAATTTGAGGATCTCATTGTTGAATATTAACTGCTGTACATATCTGTCTGTTAAATGTCTTGTTGAGGGAAGTGAGTGGTCACGCACTACCCGACCCCTATTCTGTGGCCGTCTCGGACGGGCAGAACCGTGACTGAGTCTACGTTTTGGGAAGACGCACCAGGGGCGACCCAGGTGGCAGTCGAGCATTGTAGACAAAACCTCTCTCTGTCGTACTATCTGTTTTGTCCTCGTTAACTTGAGATTGGGATATAGTCTGAACCGGTACCAGGTGACGAATAGAGGAATTGCCAGACCCTTTCAGAATCCAAGGCAACCTCGTGACCCGTCTAAAATCCTGAGCAGACACATAAATATCCCAGTCATCAAGACAGAAAATAATGGGGCAGAAATTGGTTAAGCCAGGGAAAGGGAAACTCTCTCTCGAGAGAGGGAGGAATTATGTTAAGAAAGCAAAAAAATTAGTGAAGATTTGTAGCGTCACCATTCCTCCAGGGGGTAGATTGCAGCCGGAGGAATGGTGAAAATACTGCAGGAAAAATGAGAGATGTTACCTGACAATGGTTTACTGAAAACTGCAGAAGCCTAGTATAATGTGTGCAATATTGAAATTTATTTGAAAGTATGCAATATGATGAAACTTTAGTTATGAGCCTGTCAACATTTTTATAATGCATATCACTGATGGGTCTAGCAAAATAGAATTATATCAGGCTATGCATATGTTTGAGAAGTATCTCTGAGTTAAAAGAAAAATAAGCCTGAAGACTCATTTTTTGAGCATGGCAGAGCATTCTGCAGCTGTGCTCCTCACCCCCATCCTTACTCTTCACTGCAAGGAGTGAGGTGCCCCTCCCTTCACATCCCTGTGTGAGAGACTGTCTGTAGGGATGTTAATGGTTGAAAGGCTGTGATATTACTGGTATAATGTGATGTTTGCATGTGTGGGATATACAGGACCGGTTGATTTAGTTATTCTAGCAGGCTAGAATATTAAAGGAATTTTGCAAGTTGAGAAAACAGTAGTTAGACAATGAAACAGTACAAAAGAGAATATATGTTTAGAATGGATGTTATGAAGAAATATGCAAATGTAAATGAAAGAAAAGGCTGAGAATGTTTTGATTACTTTAAATGTAGCAAAGACCACTCACAGGAAACAATAGAAGAGATGGAGAGTTTTCTGCAGGAAAACGAGTCTCCTGATGAAAGTTGCCGAGTAATAGGCAGTGGAAAAAACCCTACTTAGCAGTAATAAGAAATCTAGTCAGTTTATGTGAAATTAAAGCTGGAGACGCTTACTGGCCCATCATGGAGAAAAGTCTCTGTGATGCAAGGATTGTCGATGACAATACCTTTAATTCTGGTGTGGAATTCTGTGAGTAGCTGTGCGAGTGGGCGGAGGGCAGACTGGCTGATCAAACTACAAGTATCCAAGATGTTACTCAAGACAAAACGGAGTCAGTAGGAAAGTTTTACACCGGACTGTCACAAGTTTTTTTCAGATTTGGTATTCATCACCCATAATATGGCACACAGTCAGATGCTGTCTTCAGCCTTTGTGGCAGGCCTCAAGGAGTCAATCTGAAAAGGCCTCACCATGGCCCAACCGGAGTACTGTGTGCAGCAGCAACAATATCAAAACCCTGGACATCCCACCTCGGAACACCAGGATCTCCTATGCTAGGAATTGGGCAAGCCTGTGTCACTAACCCATGTCAGGGCAATCTCTTCAAAGAACTCAGAAGGCCCATTAGCGAGGGTTACCCTACCCATTGAGGGACATCCAACCACTTTCCTAAGTGGCACAGGTGCAGCCAGAAGCGTGATTAGAGAAGAGGATTTACTTGACCACTCATACCTTTTTGATATTGACATATCTTGTGTGGACATAGGTGGAACTCCCAGAACTAACCCATTGACCAGCCCCCTACAAGTTGGAAAGTACCCAGACCTTCTGGCTCAATTCTTTGTCTCTTCCACCTGTCCACTCAATCTCTTGGGAGCAGATGTACTGTCCAGACTTCAGGCTTCTATTGTCTTCTTTGAAGATGGATCTATTACTGTCTCTTCTCCACTGGACATTAAGGACATTTCCGCTATGGTCCACAGGAGCTGAGGATGTAGGACACTTAAAGGTGCCACCAGTCATGGTGCTGTTGAAACTTGGAGCTCCCCTGCCCTGGAAACCCTCTAAAGTTATCCCAATCTGCAAATCTATTTCACAGCATGTCAAAGCCCTCATGTCCAATGGTGCCCTGATACCCTGTATATCTCCATACAATACACTTCTGTTCCCTGTGAAGAAGAGAACCCCCAAGGCAGAACCAGACATGTACAGAATGGTCCAGGATCTCCGAGCAGATAATGAAGCTACGGTCCGGATGCCTCCTTACTGATGCAACCCCTTTATGATGGCCTGAAGTCTGAGCCCTTCCAAATGTCCTCAGAGGCAATATCCAACTTGGAGGCCCCCAAACAAGTCATTTCATCAGCTCCGGTTTTAGGGCTCCCAGACTACGAAAAAACGTTCAAGCTCTTTGTATCCGAACGTCTGGGACATTGCTGCCATACTCAACCAGATCCAGCGGAAAATCTGTCCACTGCCAGACATTTGAGACTCCAATGTTCCCTCCTTCTACCGGACAACATTACTCTATTACATTGTCAAACACTGAACCCTTCAACCCTTTTTCCACTTCCCGAGGGGGGAATAGAGGAGCCACCCCATGACTGTTTTCAATTAATGCGACTGGAAACCACACATATTCCCAATGTGAGTGAAATACCCCTGCATAATTCAGACCTAAGACGGTTCTACAAGCTGAAGCCTTACCACCGGGGATGTCTGCACAGGAGACAGAGCTGCAAGCACTCACTATAGCATATAAACTGGCAGAGGGAAAAAGAGCCAACATTCATACAGACTCAAGATATGCTTTTAGCATTGGCCATGACTTTGGTGTTATCTGGAAGGCCAGAGGATTCCTGACAACTGCAGGAGCACTTGTGAAACACAGTCCAGCTATCAATGACCTGATGGACGCCTTACTTCTCCCAACCCAAGTGGCTATTTTGAAAGTAAAAGCACACGGCAAACTGAACTCGAAGGAAGCCAGAGGCAATCATCTAGCAGATTCAACTGCCAAACAGGTAGCCAGCGGTCCATGAGAAGTGGAAAGTAGAGTGGTAGAAGACCACCCCGTGCTTGCCCTACAGACTGTCCCAGTGGACAGAGTTTATCTGAAAGAACTACAAGAAGCAGCAAGTCCGGATGAGAAGGAAAGCTGAAAGCAGAGGGGAACAACCCTCAAGGATGGACTATTCTAGTGCAACAAGAAGCCTTGCTTACCCAGGAATATGTACTCGGGTGTGGTACAATGGGCACATGGAGCTGCCCATCTGTCAAAGACTCTTATGAATGTAGCTTCAGGAATCACTCCACTGACTAGCAACGTCTGTAAGTCATGCACCATTTGTGCAAAGTGTAACCCGGGATGCACAGAGAAGATGCCGCAGAAACGCCTGGCAAAGCCCTTGTACCCTTTCCAGCGAATACAAATTGACCACATCCAAATACCAAAGATTGGATGATATGAGTACACCTTAGTTTCACACAGCCTACCACCCCCAGAGTACCGGGAAGGTAGAAAGAATTAATGACACATTAAAGACTTGAATGTTAAAAATGGCCCAAGAGACTGGTATGCATTGGCTGGACAGCCTGCCCATTGCCCTGTTCAGCATCAGATACACACCAAGGGGAGAACACTCCCCTACCCCCTTATGAGATTTTGTTTGATTTAGCCCCTAGACTTGGTTGTTATTTTCCACAGTTATAACTGCAGTTTGATGTATTGACTAATTATGTAACCGCATTATCACGAGAATTAACCCGCATATGTGTCCAGGTGTTTTCTTCCATTCCAGATCCTGAATTAGATACAGGAACACACCAACTACTACCTGGAGATTGGGGGCTGGTAAAGACATTTGTAAGAAAAAGGTCTCTTGAACCCAGATATGATGGTCCCTTCCAGGTGCTGCTGACCACAAGCAAATCTGTAAAGTTGGCTGGGAAAACACTTGAATCCGCCCCTTCCACTGTAAGAAAGTCCCAAGTCCGGAGGACAAGACATTGACTGCACCATGATGTCTACATTGTATATCCTTTTTCTGTTAAATCTGGTGAGGGCCCAACAGGTGGCTATCACTAAGAGGAACGCTCCTGAGGGAAGTTTTCACCCACATGTGTATATAGATGCCATAAGGGTCCTGAATGAATTTAAAGCCCGAGACCAAGTAAAGGCAGGTTTTAAGTCTTCGATTCCCATAATCACTGTCAACAAAAATGTAGACTGTATAAATTACATATATTACAACCAGCAATGGTTTGTAAATTACACCAGAGATGCCCAGCAGGGGATTGCTGACCAAGTAGCACCCACATCTTACATGACATTTCAGAATAGGATGGCCTTGGACATAATAGAAGGTACAGGGACATGCTATACATACATACATACATACATACCTGACAACACCGGTCCAAATGGTAAGGTCACCCTGGCCATCAAATGTTGGAAAGCCTATCAGTAGAGCTGAAGAAGAATTTGGGTATAGATCAGCCAAGAGACCAGTGGTTTGGGTGGTTGGCAGAAGACCTTGGCTCGGATAGGTACTGTAATACTAGTTATTCTGGTCTTTCTAGCTACTATAGTATGTTATGTTATTCCATGTGTAAAGAAATTCCTAGGCAAACAGTTGACCAAGCGACCCCAGTGATGATGCAGCAGGATGCAGAAGATGAGGACTATAAGAAGCCCTATGCCCCATTACAGTCCCTCCCCATATCTACAAATTATAAGATCATTCAGCCATAGGGATAGCATCTGACTTCCACATGTGCAAAGACTGTGGCAAGGGGGGTGATGGGCTAGCCATCAACCGTCTAACGTACAGCAAGAAAAAAGTTCCAAGGCACATGAGGACAGATGAGTTAGACCACCTACTAGGGACAGAATAAGAAATAGACATTTCAAGGGGGACTGTTATGGATTGTTTAATACTTTGATTAAATGACTATTTTCTATTATGTCAAGATATATGCTGAATCTCCTTACTCAAAATGCCTCACCTAGAGACCCCCCCTCCCATCGGAGAGAGTCCAGGTGTCCACAAGCCATCAGCAGAAAACCTGGATGAAACTGGCCAGGACCCCTTAGATAAGGGTCCTCCAATCTCTGCTTGACAGCACAGAATACACCTGAGATGATGCTTTGCAAACAATGAGTCATCTTCTACTATAAAGGGGCTGTATGCCCAGAACAATAAAGGAAGCTTTTTCACTGAACAGTGTGTGTCAGCGTACTTCTTCTAAACATGCATGCATGGACACTTGAATTAGACCAGGTGCAGATAACTCGGCCAGAGATTTGTCTGGGATCCAAAACAGTAGAAATTCTCTTTGTACAATGATAAGACTTCTGCGGAAACCAGGAGGCTATGGCCCGCAGCTGAGTGGCCTGGTAGTAGGTGTTTGTCTTTTTTAACATTCTTTTACACTTTCTTTATGAAATGGTAGGGGTACTTTTGTACCCCCTTACCATTTCAAACAGGGGGGGTGGGATCTGGGGGTCCCCTTGTTAAAGGTAGATTCTGATAAGCCCCCCGCCCACAGACCCCCACAACCACCGGCCAGGGTTGTGGGGATGAGGCCCTTGTACGGTTCAGGAGGGGGGCACTCTCTCGCCCCCCCTTTTCCTGCGGCCTGCCAGGTTGCGTGCTCGGATAAAGGGTCTGGTATGGATTTTAAGGGGGGCCCCCACTCCATTTTTTTTTTAAATTTGGCATGGAGTTCCCCTTAAAATCCATACCAGACCTGAAGGGCCTGGTAATTGAATTTGGGGGAACCCCACGCTTTTTTTTTTTATCAATGACTTCTCTGTATTACGGGGAGCCGACAATTCATTATAGCCGCGAGTGATTTTAAATGACTTTTTTTCCTGCAGAAATGACACTTTGTGCAGGGACAGTTCTAAGTACAGGAAACATGCGCCCCTTCACAGGCATACTATACATGTATCTGGATGTGACACGGGGAGATGGGGGTAGTGGAAATGCCTTTGGTGTAGAATAAAGGAGTTTGTATCTGGATGTGACATGGGGAGATGGAGGTAGTGGACATGCCCTTGGTGTAGAATAAAGGAGTGTGTATCTAGATGTGACACGGGGAGATGGAGGTAGTGGACATGCCCTTGATGTAGAATAAAGGAGTGTGTATCTGGATGTGACACGGGGAGATGGAGGTAGTGGACATGCCTTTGGTGTAGAATAAAGGAGTGTGTATCTGGATGTGACACGGGAAAGGAGGTAGTGGACATGCCCTTGGTGTAGAATAAAGGAGTGTATCTGGATGTGACACGGGGAGATGGAGGAAGTGGACATGCCTTTGATGTAGAATAAAGGAGTGTGTATCTGGATGTGACACGGGGAGATGGAGGTAGTGGACATGCCTTTGGTATAGAATAAAGGAATGGGTATCTGAATGTGACACGAGGAGATGGGGGTAGTGGACATGCCCTTGGCACGTATGTAGTTATATTTATAATAGAAGAACTTTGTCTAGGACGGGTGCAGTATTACAAAGCCACTACAGCCCAGCCAGAGCATAACGCAGCTCCTCGTTAGTATAGTGGTAAGTATCCCCGCCTGTCACGCGGGAGACCGGGGTTCGATTCCCCGACGGGGAGGCATAAGTTTTTTTCTCCCCTTCAAACTCAACAATGTTTTTTTTCTTTTTCTCAAACGTGGATTACCACACAATACAAGTCATGCCTTCAGGTCATAATCATTCAACAGAGTGGCGCGTTTTTTTCCCCCTTTATGTTCTAAATTGCGATCTGCCTCACATGTATCTTAGACTCCTTTACTACAATATCATGAGTGTGTGAGCGCAGATAGCCTGTGTGTTGATCACAGTAACAGGTCCACAATAAACACATCGCATTTAGAATTGTTGTTTCGGAGTATTCTGCTAGTTTGTAATGGAACTCACAAATGCAATACATATACCCACAATCCATAATCTCTATGCAGTTTATGCTCAAACAGCCAAATAATATGAGGTTTCTGTTATCAGCACCTAGTGGGCGGTTTACAGCTATCGCAATGAGCTAGGCAGGGAATTACATGATGTAAACAGCTCATACACGCTTAGAAATACCACATAGAAGAATATTTCACATAAGTTTGTATGGACAGCAGAGTGGCGCAGCGGAAGCGTGCTGGGCCCATAACCCAGAGGTCGATGGATCGAAACCATCCTCTGCTATGAATTTTTTTCTTTTTTCTCCTAAATCCGTTCAATGATATATAGTAATGACACAATGGCATTTTGTAGCAGTATTACAAAATAGATTACATTCATTTAATCTTGCACTGTAACCACTTCAGCCCCGGGAGAATTTACCGCCTTCCTGACCAGTGCACATTTTACAATTTGGCACTGCGTCGCTTTAACTGACAATTGCGCAGTCATGCAATTCTGTACCCAAACAAAATTTGCGTCCTTTTTCCCCACAAATAGAGTTATCTTACTTTTGATCACCTCTGCAATTTTTAATTTTTGCGCTATAAACAAAAAAAGAGCGACAATTTGGGAAAAAAAAAATATTTTTTTACTGTTTTCCATAATACATATCCCCAAAAATGTTTAAAAAAAAAAAAAAAAATTCTTCATCAGTTTAGGCCAATATATATTCTGCATACTTTTTGAAAAAAAAAATCACAATAAGCGTATATATTGATTGGTTTGCGCAAAAGTTATAGCGTCTACAAACTATGGGAATTATTTATGGCATTTTTATTCATTTATTTTTTTTACTAGTTAGTGATCTGCGATTTTTAGCAATACCGCAACATTGAGGCGGACAGATCGGACACTTTTGACACATTTTTGAGACTATTGACATTTATACAGCGATCAGAGCTATAAAAACGCACTGATTACTTTGTAAATGTCAGTGGTAGGGAAGGGGTTAACACTAGGGGGCGATCAAGGAGTTAAATGTATGTATGTATGTATGTCCAGGGTAAATGTTCCCTGGATGTGTTCTAACTGTATGGGGTAAGGACTGACTGGGAGAGGAGACATATTGTTGTTCCTACTTAGTAAGAACAAATGATATGTCTCCTCTCCCCTGACAGAACAGGGGAGAACACACATAAATTCCCATGCTGGATCTCGTGCTCGTGATCACGCATGGCCAGTGGCGATCATGCCAGCCAGCCATGCACATTGAGTCCCCCGCTGTGCTGGGGTGCGCGTGCACAGCCGGCAGCCCTTAAAGGGAACAACGTACCATTAAATTGTTATGCCCAGCCGTGCCAATCTGCTGACGTATATTGGCATGAGAATGCTTGTAATCCACAGCACTCACATATCAAAGTGCGTTTCCCCATAGAAGTCAATGGAAACTAAGATAATTTGTTCCGCATTGACTTCTATTGCATGCAATATCGCATGTGGCCAGAGGTTGGGGGCGCCGGAGGGCCTTGGAAATACTCGTGGACAGCTTGGCTGAACTCGGAAAGCGTCGGAAAGGCTCGGAACGGAGTATTTCCGAGTGATTCCAAGTATTTCCGAATGGCCCTGAACCGCCCCCCCCCCCCCCGCACCTCTGGCCAAATGCGGTATTGCCCACCCCATTAACTTGAATTCTGCTCATTTTGCAAGACAACACTCGCAAACTGACTCAGAATTTATAAAAGAAAAGTTGCTTGTCTTTCAAAACGCTTGTTAACCGCATTACTCATTAACCAAGGTTCCACTGTTCATCATTTTCTTTATTACGTCTTCCAGACAACCTTGTGTGAATATTGGGAAAAATAAATGTTTTAGGGTCGCCATACACCCATTATAATTCTACCTGTACAATCTGCATACAGTTGATAAATTTGTTTTAACTGTAAAAAAAAGGAATGCAAATTTATGAAATGCGCACTTGGAACTGTAAACTGAATGTAGGGCTTGTGGTGCAAACGAGCCTAAGGGCCCTTTCATGTGGTCGTAGTTTGCTCCGCTAGGCCCCTTTCACAATGCTCAGCGGGGGGTCTCTGCCCTGATCCCTGCTGAGCAGGCGGATGACAGGTCCGTGTCTGCTCCGGGAAATGCAGAACAAACACAGTTTTCAGTGTAAACAAGAGCTTAGCAGGGGATCTGTGAGCAAATCCTCCGCCGAATCAGAGCTGAACTATCCCCTTCAACCAAATAGTAACAAAAACACCAAAAATAGAAAAAGCAATTAAATGAAACAACAAGACAATCAATACTAGGCTGTAGTTCTTTATTGGGGTTAAAAGCATATAATTAAACTCTATAATCCTTCTTAACTTTATAACCATAAACATCGGTGCAGCGATGCAGAAACACGGGAAAGACGCTGATTCCCACATTGCATACATGTGAACCCGGGGCTTAAGAGGGATTCCACCTACCAAAAAAATATTAAAAGTCAGCAGCTACAAATACTACAGCTGCTGACTTTTAATAAACGGACACTCACCTGTCCCGGGTTCCAGCGATGCCGGCAGCCGAGGCCGATCGATCGCTCGGCCCTCGGCTGCTGCCGCCACCATTCTAGGTGAGGGAATCAGGAAGTGAAGCGAATCGGCTTCACTTCCTGGTTCCCTACTGCGCATGCGCGAGTCGCACAGCGCAATAGGAATTGTCCGCGCTGTCTCTGAGACCCGTGTGTGTCCCAGCAGACAGCGCGGCAGGACAGGAAATGGCGTAGACTCCCACGGGAGTCTATGCCCGGAAGTGGGTGTAAATACCTGTCTTTGACAGGTATCTCCACCCCCCTCCCCCCTGAAAGGTGCCAATTGTGACACCAGAGGGGGGGAGGGTTCCGATCAGCGGAGGTTCCACTTTAGGGTGGAATCCCGCTTTAACCACACTGTCCACCCACAATCGTAGGCAACAATACCCTCAAAAAAGGATAACTACAACATAGAAAAGGGAGGACGGGACAAGCATGTATTGAATAGAGATCATTTAGAGGCTGGGTAGTGACACAGCAAATATTAGATGAGTGTATCGGGGTGCTGCGGGTACCATGTGATCAAGAAAGGAGCGCAAGGCACATGGTGAACCTAAAAAAAGGGATTTGGTTATCACAGCTACGTGATCACAGCTACGTGATCACAGCTACGTGATCACAGCCACGTGATCACAGCCACGTGATCACAGCCACGTGATCACAGCCACGTGATCACAGCCACGTGATCACAGCCACGTGATCACAGCCATGTAAGCAATTCCTCGTTAGTATAGTGGTAAGTATCCCCGCCTGTCACGCGGGAGACCGGGGTTCGATTCCCCGACGGGGAGGCTCAATTTTTCTGCGTCATGTAGACCGTCTGTACGGTCATAAACTCAATTTATAAGAATTTGCATATAAAGACTTTACAGCCATCTGACTCTTTCATTGCAGTGTTATTATTTACTGTGCTAGTTTAACCACTACGCGTCCGCGCTATAGCCGAAAGACGGCTGCAGCGTGGATGCCAATTGCTGGGAGGGCGTCCCTGGACGCTCTCCTGTTTACTTCCACAATGTGCGCTCCCGCGAGCGCGCATCTGGGAAGTTCTGTGCTGCCCGTGTCCCTTGGACACGGCCAGTCATAGATCGCTGTAAATGGCCAATCACAGTGGCTGTACACAGCGCGATCGGTGTGTTCAATGAGAGATGATCTCTCATCGCCGGCTCTCCCTCCTCACACAGAGACAGCATGTGAGGAGGGAGAGATGAACGGCTGCAGCGGCCATGAGTAAAAAAAAAAAAAAACGGAAAATAACATGCCCGAAGTAAATGTCAGTGTCACCTGTCTCCAGTGCCACCTGTTGTCAGTGCCATCTATCCCCACGGCCACCTTTCAGGGACATCTGTCCACAGTACCACCTGTCAGTGCCATTTGTCCCCAGTGCCACCTGTCAGTGCTATCTGTCCCCAGTGCCACGTATAAGTGCATCTGTCATCAGTGCCACATCAGTGGCACGTGTCATCAGTACCACATATTAGTGCCATCTGTCATCAGTGCCTCGTATCAGTGCCATCTGTCATCAGTGCCACCTGTCAGTGTCACGTGCCACCTGTTATCAGTGTCACGCGTCATCAATGCCACGTATCAGTGCCATCTGTCATCAGTGCCAGGTATTAGTGCCATCTGTCATCAGTGCCACGTATTAGTGCCACGTGTCATCAGTGCCACATATAAGTGCCATCTGTCATCAGTAAAAGGTATTAGTGCCACCTGTCATCAGTGCCACGTATTAGCGCCACATGTCATCAGTGGCATTTGTTATCAGTGCCACATCAGTGTCATGTGTCATCAGTGCCATGTATCAGTGCCATCTGTCATCAGTGCCACATCAGTGTCACGTGTCAGTGTCCTGGTGCTCCAGGGCCTTCAAAAGTGTAAAGCTCCATACACACGATCAGATTATCTGCTTATTTTTTCCTTCAGGTTTACCAAAACCATGTAGTAGAAGGGCCTGCCTGATTGCATACACATTGAAACTCCTAACGTTTGACCTCATATTATGTGGTTTTGGTAAATCTGAAGGAAAAACTCAACAGAAAAACTGATAGTGTGTATGGGGCCTAAGAGGTAGTCAACAAGTTAGAGGTGTAATTTATGCTCCTAGAACACGTGACGGTGCTCCCTGCATGTTGGGCCTCTCTAAGTGGCCGGGCTGTGGAAAAGTCCCACACATGTGGTATTGTAATACTCAGGGGGAGTAGCAGAATGTATTTTAGGGGGCGTCATTTGTGGTATACAAATGCCATGTGAGAGAAATAACCTATTACAATGACAATTTTGTGAAAAAATAATCTTCATTTTGTAAAGAATTGTGGGAAAAAATGACAACATCAAAAAGCTCACCATGCATCTTACTAAATACCTTGGAATGTCTACTTTCCAAAAAGGGGTCATTTGGGGGGTATTTGCACTTTCCTGGCTTGTTCGGGTCGCAAGAAATGAGATAGGCCACCAGTACATCAGATGTGATCAATTTTGTATGATTTGCACCACAGCTTGTAGACTCTCTAACTATCACAAAGACCAAATAATATCCACTAATTTGGGTTATTTTTACCAAAGATATGTAGCAGTATAAATTGTGGCCAAAATTTATGAAGAAAAATTAATAAATTGCAAAATTTTATCACAGAAACAAAGAAAAATTAATTAATTTGGGTACAGTGTTGCATGAGTGAGTAATTGTCATTCAAAGTGTGAGAGCACCGAAAGCTGAAAATTGGTCTGGTCACGAGGGGGATTTAAAGTGGTTGTAAACCCTTACAAACCACTTTGACCTACAGGTAAGCCTAGATTAAGACTTGCCTGTAGGTCCAAGAAATATCTCCTAAACCTACACGGTTTAGGAGATATTTGCCAAAACACAGGCACCTCTGTCTACGGCGCAGGCGCACTGAGTGCGCCACTGTCAACGGCGATATGCCGCGAGTGGCGGCTCCCGTGCGCATGCGCGGGAGTGACGTCATCGCCACTTCGTCGAATGACAGTGGCAGAGCAGCGAGACTTACCGAGAAGATGGATGCTCCGGACTACAGGGGACAGCGGTGACTTCGCTGGCTCCTGTGTCAGGTAAGTGACACATAATGGACTACTATGCGATGTATAGTAGCCTATTATACTTTGCCTTTGCAGGGAATCAAAGAGGAAGTAAACACTGATGGGTTTACTTCCTCTTTAAGTGCCCAATTGTCAATTGTTAATTAGTGTGATTGTTCTGTCATTTTATTTTATATAAAAAAGCTTTATGCTAACCATATGACATAGCAAAAAGAAATGTTGACACATATAATCATCAAGCAACTCCTCGTTAGTATAGTGGTAAGTATCCCCGCCTGTCACGCGGGAGACCGGGGTTCGATTCCCCGACGGGGAGGCATAAGTTTTTTTTCTCCCCTTCAAATTCTACAATGCTTTACTACACAATACAGTTCATGCCTTCAGGTCATAAACATTCAGCAGAGTGGCGCAGCGGAAGCGTGCTGGGCCCATAACCCAGAGGTCGATGGATCGAAACCATCCTCTGCTAGGTATTTTTTTTCTCCTAAATCCGTTCTATGATGTGTAACAGTTGTAACATTTTAACAGCATGAAACAAATTATATTATTCAAGCAAGGTTCCTCCTGCATTGCAGCTGATACACTGACCATATAAGCTAAAACTAAAGAAGCTGTACTTTGTGGTGGCAATTTATTTTGGGCATGCAACAAGGGAGATACATTTTGTAGCTGCCATTGCTGACTTTGAGGCTCAGGCTCTGAGAATTTCTCATTTTTGTTTTCACTGGTTAACCACTTCAGCTCTGGAAGCTGAGAGATAACATTATCTCTCACCGCCCACCGGTTGGTCTTAGGGACCGCTGCTATAAAACATCCAATAGAAAAATTAAAAAATTGGATTTCTTTATCAATTTAGGCCAATATGTATTCTGCTACATAGTTTTGGTATAAAAAAATCCCAATAAGCGTATACTGATTGGTTTGCGCAAAAGTTATAGCTTCTACAAACTATTGGGAAGATTACATTTTTTTTTTTTACTAATGATGGTGGCAGCAATCAGCTGCCATTACTAAATCTGACACTAAGTGACACTTTTCAGGGACCAGTGACACCAATACAGTGATCAGAGCTTAAAAAAAAGCAGTCGTACTAATAACACTGGCAGGGAATGGGGTTAATCAAAGGGTTAAATGTGTTTCCTGGGAGTGCAAAGTTGTCGGAAAATCCGACGTGATGACGTTATTTCGTTACGACGGGACTATGTTCACGCTAGTAACCAATAGCTTTGGTGTAGGAATTTGATCTGAGCATGCGTGGCACTTTGTCCGATCGGAATTCTCTACACATGATCAGAGTATGTCCGATTGGAGCATTTTATTCCGATATTCCGACGGAAACAGTTCGATGCAGACCACACACAGTCGGAATATCCGACAAAACGCTCCGATCAGACACATTCCGACGGAATCTCCGACCGTGTGTACAAGGGCTAAGAGAGTGTTTGCGTGTGTGTGTTGCTTTGACTGGGGGAAGACAGGGATCTGTGTTCATGCTTAGCAGAAACACAAGCTCTCCATCTTCCCCTCTCACAGAGCGGAGATCTGCCTTGTTTACATTGGCAGACCCTGTTCTACGTCTCTCAGGAACGATCGCAGGTTCCCGCCAAATATCGGTCTGCCGGACCCACTCATTGGTTCTCAGTCTGTCCAATCAAGTTACCGGTGGTGAGCGCCCCAGACTCAGAACTAGAAATCACACGCACACACATTATTTCGCCCAGCCGCAGTATATATGCGCGGGGCATTCCGGAAGAGGTTAGTGAGTAATGAACCATAAAAAATTCTGGATAAAAATTGTGTAAAGTATGGCACTAACCTAAATCATTTAAACGTGCAGCTGTCCCTTTAAGTGGACACCCACCTCCAGGCACTACCACACAACCTCAACCTTCCAAAACAAATCCAACATAAATCACATAGATGCAATATGTACTAAACATGAATCTATAAAAATCTATTGATATACAAATAGTGAATAATAAAAGTCCATATAAAGATGTGAATTATGCTTTTAAAAAAAGCACCATGTCTTCAGATTATAAAGTGCTTAGAATTCCTTCAACTAGTGCTCCACCACAGAGTGTACAAAATGCGAAATGTGTTTAGCTGTGCATCCACCATCGTTGACAGCACTTCCTGTCGGGTTTGGATTAGCATTTCCGGTTGTTGGAATGCACGCTGGCTCGCACTGAGCCGCCTGCAGGACACAACTAGGCTGTATATGTTGGTGCTGACATTAGCGCCATACAATGCAAGTGCAAAACTACTTTTATATTTCTCTTCATTTTTAATAAACTTTATTACACTATCTTAGAATATTACATTTTTCTTCTGCGTCCCAGTGGTTGGTAATGAGAGAAGGAAATCTGGAGGGCCAGTGGTTGGTGCAATTGTATATGGCAGTATATATTGTGGATCATCATAACTGTGATTTGAGAAGCAATATCAGGTGATACCCTAAATATCCAAGGCATATATAACATGTATGGTTGGTAAGTGTGCATTTTGTAGCGGTGAAGTGGGTTAAGGTTGTGTGCTAGTGCCTGACCTTTTGTTTTTAATTGACAATTTTTATAATTTTTTTTCCATTATACAACAGAATAAGGGAACAAAACAAATAGAGATACATCCGACAAGGACATCTGCTACATTTCACAGCAGATTGAAGTACAATAACGTCAATAAACTGTGACAAGTAAAAGTATTGTAACTGTATGGCATTAGTAGTGACAATGAAACAGTTTAAAACAATAAGGCCCCGTTCACATCTCCACGTTCTGGAATTACGACCATTCTGCCTGCAAATCAAAATAGCGGCAACTCGCGGGATGCCCCTACCGGGCCGAAGGATAAATGGCTTTAAGGCGGGAAGGAGTCATATATCAGAAACATAGCATTTTATAAGCATTCTCCTTGTAAAGGGTGCATATAAATCTCTTAGCAACCTGAAACCAGACAATCCGCCACTGAGATAAAGACAATTCTTCCCCAATAGCCTCCTCCCATTTAAGAATATACCAGTGTAAACCTAGGGTGTCCAATGGGTAAGAATTTTGCAATTTGTAAAAATCGTGAGTTTGAACTTTTTTTTTAAATGGACCAACAAGGACTAGCTGTTCATATGGGGATCATTTGGAGAATTGAAGATTAGGTGCAAAAGATAAGGCATTGTGACGAATCTGGAGGTAGGCAAAAAACACCCTACGAGGAAGATTGTGCTCGTCAAGCAGTTCCTCAAACAACAGTAGTGTACACATAACAGGGTTAACTAGGTGTATGAAATGAAATAGATTCCTGGACAGCCAAGGAGAAATCATGGCGAGAGTAAAACTATCAGGCATCCTAGGGTAATAGAGAAAAGCAGTCAAAGAGGCTTTAGACTGGAGGGAGTACTTATACCTGAGCTGTCTCCAGAGACCATTCAAAAGGGCCATAGAGGGTAGTAAGGAGGTGGTAAGCACATCAACATCAGCATTCCAGAGCAAATTATTAGGATAGATCAAAGCCAGCCATAATTTATCAATTTCAGTCCATCGGTTATATGCAGGTAATGTTACCCAAGAAGCTATAGTTTTCAGTTGGGCAGCATAATGGTAAGATAGCAGGCTGGTGAAGGACAAATCACCATCTCTCTGAGAGGCAAAGAGCACCTTGTTAGCTACCCTATGTTGTTTATAATTAAACTCAAATTTAAGAGATCCGCCCGAAGACTACGCAAAGGACCGGAACCGGTAAAGTTGTAAAATAATATAAAATCTTAGGTCTCATCAGAGTAGTGAGAAAAGAAGAGGCCACGTTTGATGACAAGTAAGCAGCTGTTCGTCCAGTCTCTACATCTTTAGTTGAAGTCAGGTCTGTGGGGTCAGGGGAGCAGAACTCTGAAAAAGCCGCCCTAAAATCTCAGCTGGCACAAGTAATGGAGATGATTTTATTGATAATAAAACTCACCAAGACAACCCAAGAAGGTGTCACAAAGACAAGAGTACCACAGACTTCATCTACTACCTCAGGCCAGAGGTCAATGAGTAATGAAGCTTGCTTCAACTGCGGAGGGACCGGACGTTATCGACGAGTGTTATATATACACCACCGCTCAAAGGCAGGTCCTGGGAACTCAGAGATAATTGCTACAGGTGAAGGGATCTGGGTGCGAGCCACAGCATGCAGATAATGTGGATAATGACAGAACTCTGGACGGCCGCACTCCAATGCTAAAACAATGCTTTATTCAAATAATATTAGGACAGCAAATGACATCACAGCAAAAGATGCTAACAGCTGACGTGTTTCGCACTAAGGCCAGTGCTTACTCATAGCTCAGCAAAGCATGAGGCACAGCGCCAAAAGCCTTCGGAAAAGTTGTGAAGGAGTCAACCGGGTGCCCTGTTACATTAGCTAGTTCCAGAAACCCCAACGATGCAAAGAGACCAAGTCCAAAGCCTCACAGAGGACTCCCGTTGTCAGTGTCCCACTCCCTTTGTCCCAGACTACCCGACATCAGAGAATCAATGCACACCAGACTCCCAGAGCTCAACAAAGGATCAACAGGCATCCATGGTGGCCAAGATCTTAGTAGAGAAGTTCTTTGTACATTATGGCCTGCCCCAGCGTATCCACTCCGACCAAGGGAGAGACTTTGAGAGCAGCCTCATTAAGAGACTTTTAGACTGATAAGATGCAAGCTGCTTCAGATGCCCAATGACAGAGGAACAAAAGAAATTTTCGACCTCTGGATGCAAATACAGGACTTACAACCAGGCAATAGAGTGCTGCTGAGGAATCTAGGTGTACCTTAGAAACACAAATTGGCTGATCGCTGGAAGTCATAGCCCTATGTTATCTGTAACCAACTTCCAGGACTGCCAGTGTACCAGATCCGGCTAGAAGGATGCACGGGCCCACTAAAGACTTGGCATCGCAATCATGTTTTGCCTCTGTCGGAGGCAGTTTGTGTACCACCGCAGCAAGATTCACTGTCCAGATCCACCACCCCTCAGAGATCCCGATCAGTGACTAGATCTCAGTCTGTGCCTCTTTCTGTAGATGAGGACAGCGCAGATGAAGAGATGGGAATAGACTGGCTGTGGCCATCTTACACACCAGAGATTGCTACCCCCCCTTTTCCTCATCACACAGTGACAGACAGTGGAGTTCTCTGACCAGAGGCCCCCGAGTTTGTGCTTCAAGATAGATCTTCAAAAGATCTGGAAGACCCCCAATATTCCTTGTTAGAAACCGACTCTGAAGACTTTTCATCCTTTATTGAAGCTGAAATGCAAGAAACCTAAATACAGGAAGCTGAAGTAGATGAGAAGGAGGAAGGGGTTGTCGATGAAGTCGATACCCATTTGCCTGTAGCACCAGAACCTAAAGAACAGAGAGTGAAGAGGGATCCACCCAAGAGACTAACCTACGACATTCTGTGTGAATGCTCCGAGATTTGTCTCACCTCAAAAAGGACTCCAGTGCCTGGTCTTTCCACCGCTGATTTGGTGGAGGACAACCCAAACTCACCCGCTGGCACATCTATACCCGACACTTCAGTGTCAGTAGTAAGTGGACAGAACAGTCTCCCTTCTTGGGACAATTGATGCGAGGCTCCTCTGTCAGTTCTGTGTCATGGTATGAACAATTTGAGTTTGAACTCTTCTTATGATAATGCAACTTGTTTGTTGTCATGTGTGCACTAAGCAATTTTTGCGCTTGTATATAAAAGCATGTAACAGGTCACAAACTTTTACTGTCTTTGGAGACCAAAGATTTCAAGTGGGGGGGGGGGGCTATCAAATTTATCATGCTAAGTAATGTATTGTTTGTTAGGCAAGGGTTTGGCTCCCTCTAGTGTCCGTTAACCACTTGCCGACCGCCTCACGCCAATATATGTCAGCAGAATGGCTCGCACAGGCAAACTAACGTACCTGTATGTTGCCCTTCAAGAGGCGGCCTGCGGGCACCAAGCTCCGTGAGTCGGGTCATGGGTCCTGCAGACTCGATGTCCACGGGGATATCCGTGATCATCTCGCAGAGATGCTAATGTAAACAAGCATCTCTAAGTTCTGCCTAGTGACAGTGTCACTGATCTCTGCTCCGTGATCAGAAGCAGACATCAGTGACGTGCCACATGTAGCCACGCCCCCCAGTTAGAATCACTCCCCAGGACATACTAAACCCTTTCACTGCCAGTGTCATTTACACAGGAATCAGTGCATCTGTATGGCACGATTGCTGTATGAATGACAATGGACCCATAAATATCTGATGTGTCCGCCATAATGTCGCAGCCACGATAAAAAAATCACAGATTACCGTCATTACTAGTAAAAAAAAAAAAAAAAAAAAAGTATTAATAAAAATGCCATAAAACTATCCCCTATTTTGTAAACGCTATAACTTTTGTGCAAACCAATCAATAAACGCTTATTGCAATTTTTTTTTTTTTTTTACCAAAAATATGTAGAATACGTATTGGCCTAAACTGAGAAAAAATATATTTTTATATATTTTTGGGGGATATTTATTATAGAAAAAAAATTAAAAAATAATGCTTTTTTTCAAAATTGATGCTCTTTTTTTGAAAGGACATCAATTTTGTTTGGAAGCAACATTGCACGACCGTGCAATTGTAAGTTAAAGCGTTGCAGTGCTGAATTGCAAAAAGTGCTCTGGTCTTTGGCCAGCAAAATGGTTCGGGCCTTAAGTGGTTAAGACTTTGTCAGAACTTTTTCCTTCTTTTAAGAAGCAAACAGCTATGAATTGTGAGGAATGTAGTCAGATGAGGAAGTGACTCGTTAAATCAGTCTAGGAAATCCTGGACCCACAATGGCAAGAGACAGAACAGCCTGCTGGGTAAAAGATAAAAGGGACAGCGCGGCCATATTTCAGCCTTTGGGACGCCATTCAGCAAACAACAGGTAGGTCTGTGTGTGGGAACAAAAGACTGCGGGCTACACAGCGCAAAGCGGGGTCACCAGCCTCTGAGGGATTTCAGAGTACAACCCTGCCAGCTTAACAAGCGGATCGGTGTGCAGTGCCAGGACACCTGGAAGTTTCCTGCATCTCAGCCATCCGGAGGAGCAGTACAACGCGGCAATGCAATCTTTCATTAGACTGAGACATCAGGAGGAGAGTCTGGACGGAGCCTCACAGCCTCTGGGTCTATTCTAGTGAGAGGGCACCTGCCCATTTCAGTAACGTACACTATTTGCTGAGTGAGCTATGTACAGACTGCTGGTGAGACTTTGTAAATTAAATTATATATTTATTTTTCAATGAAGAGAAATGGATTAGAGATTTTGGTATTCAGCTTTTCAGTGAGCCTCATCTTGCTCTGGGTCACCTTCTATTGGGACCTGTATTTTTTGGTGGTGAGACTTGTAGTCTCACAGAAGTGATTCCACTCACCCACAGGCCGCATGCAGCTGAACTCTAGGATTGGTTATTTCCTGTGCTATAAAGTCAGTACTGTATTACACCCACTGATAAGGGGGAAGTGTTACAAGTGCCCTATATCTTCCGATAACAGGTACCAGCGTATGTGTGTGGAGAAAACCAGGCACTGTTGATCACCCGTCCAATACAGTCCTAACATTGAAGCGTGGTGGCAGCATCATGCTGTGGGGGCGTATATTTCAGCTGCAGGGACAGGACGATTGGTTGCAATCAAGGGAAAGATGAATGCGCCAAGTACAGGGATATCCTGGACGAAAACCTTCTCCAGAGTGCTCAGGACCTCAGACTGGGTCGAAGGTTTAGCTTCCAACAAGACACTGACCCTAAGCAGACAGCTAAAATAATGAAGGAGTGGCTTCACAACTCCTCTGTGACTGTTCTTGAATGGCCCATCCAGAGCCCTGACTTAAACTCAATTGATCATCTCTGGAGAGACCTAAAAATGGCTGTCCACCAACGTTTACCATCTGACAAAACTGGAGAAGGATCTGCAAGGAAGAATGGCAGAGGATCCCCAAATGCAGGTGTGAAAAACTTGTTGCATCTTTCCCAAAAAGACTAACGGCTGTATTAGATCAAAAGGGTGCTTCTACTAAATACTGAGCAAAGGGTCTGAATACTTAAGCCGACATGATATTGCAGTTTTTCTTTTTTAATAAATCTGCAAAAAATGTAAACAATTCCATGTTTTTCTGTCAATATGGGGTGCTCTGTGTACATTGAGGAAAAAAAAAAAATTAACTTAAAATGATTTTAGCAAATTGCTGCAATATAACAAAGAGTAAAACATTTTAAATGGGTCTGAATACTTTCCGTCCCCACTGTATATTCTCTACGTTAATTATTATATCTACAGTACCTTTTAAATCCATACTGACTTATCAACTGACATTTACTGTTTATATTTTAACCCATTGTTCTTTGTGTTTAATACTCACTTCAGTAAACTTTCCGAGTGATTAATTGATATTCTGTGTGTCTCTATTACTACTACTACTACTACTACTACTACTACTACTACAACTGGTGAAGGGAGGGGCTCCAGGGTCATGGTAAATATAGTTTATGAGTTGTCATTACTCCCTATTGCTGGGTCCCATACTAATATTACCAAGCAGGTGTGCCAGAGGGGTTGAGAGGCAGGGTGCATAATCAAATATGCATTAGCAGCTCCTAAGGGGTTAGTGCTACATAAATAATAAACACCAAACAAAAAATAATAATAGTAATTTAATATTAGAGTGTTTAGTCATTTTTTTTTTCAAGGGTTGGGGTTAATGTTAGGAGTTATTTATTTAATATTACCAATTGCGTGCACTTGGGCTGTGAGTACCTGTGTATTGTATTGTTGAGAATTAGTGTCAGGAAGCTAGTTGTTAGTTAATTTGGACAGGGTATAATCCCCAATCCTCATTAAATTAGTAGCTATGATGCCCGGCGGGTGTGGACATGCAACTCGGTGCACATATTGCGGCATATATGCGTTCCTTGATCATCTGATTGAGGGCGAATACTGCTGTGCAAAATGTAAGCACATGCTTTCCCTGGAAGCCCAGGTTCTGAATCTAGGGTAGCAACTGTCAGCACTGAAAAGACCCTTCATACTAAAGAAGAGTCGGGAACACACCTGGCTGGGACCAGCACAGAGGCGGGTGGAGACAAAGATGTGCTGGCACTAGAAAAGAGTATATGGGTAACAGGGTAGAGGGGAAGTGCCAGGGAGGCCGATACTGGGCTGGAACATCCCAATAAGTACGCTCCATCGAGCAAAATTGGTGAAACCAGTCAGGGACCAGCACTGCTGGAGCTGAGGGACTGCCCTAGCTGCCACAGGAAGAACTACTCCAGTGAGAGTTGGGGGAGGGAAGGGAAATTAAAGTTTCTGGTAGTCGGGACACAAATCTTAGGATGGGGGGGGGGCAATCTGCGACAAAGACCTGAAGTGCCGAACTGTATGCTGTCTACCGGGCGCTCAGGTTCAGCACATCACGAATCTGGTGGACAGATTACTGGGAAGGGCTGGGGAAGACCCAGCTGTCATGGTGCATGTTGGCACCAATGAAAGTCAAATGGAGTGTCCTAAAGAACGATTTTAGAGACTTAGGAGCTAAATTGAGGAAAAGGACCTCCAAGGTAGTATTCTCAGAAATACTTCCAGTACCTTGAGCCACCTTTGGTTCCTGGAGAACTGGGCCGAATCCTCAGTCAGTCACCGGTTCTATAGAAGGGATGGACTGCACCTATATGAGTAGGGTGAAGCTCTGCTGGCAGTTAAGATGGCCGAAAAGCGAGAGGGTCTTTTAAACTAGGCAACAGGGGGGGGGGGGGGGGGTGGGAAAAGAGGTAGAGATAGTCAGCATGGAACATATTTCAGAGGGTAGTATTGGGGGCATTAGTGGTATGTTGGCGAAAGCACATAAACCCCTGGTAAGTATAGTAAAGTCCTATTTGCAATTTCGGAACACCCAATAAGATGACAGTATGCGACCGTTCTTAACTATGTAGCATCTTCACCAATGCCAGGAGCCTGGCGGCCAAGATGGGAGAATTAGAGATGTTGTAAAAAGAGGATTTGGATCTTGTGGGAATTTCAGAGACTTGGTTCAACAGGTCTCGTGATTGGCTGGCAATCATTCAAAGGTATTCCCTTTATCGCAGGAATAGCAAAGATCTGAACAAATTAAAAGGGTAGGCAGCTACATGGCAAATTAAGTTTAATATGTAAAAAAAAAAAAAAAAATAATGCATTTAGGTGGCAAAAAAATAAATAAAAAATGAATGCACTTTACTCACTGGGGGGAGAACCTCTGGGGGAATCATGAAAGGAAAATTACCTGGGGGTCTTAGATGATAGCAGCAGCTTGACATTGCTGAGCCTAACTAAGCAAACAATATTTGCATGCATTAAAAAGGGGATGAACTCAAGCGATAATTCTCCCACTGTACAAGGCTCTGGTTCGGCTTCACCTGGAGTATGCCGTCTAGTTCTGGGCACCAGTCCTCAGGAAGGATGTACTGGAAATGGAGAAAGTACAGAGAAGGGCAACAAAGCAAATAAAAGGGACTGGGGGATATTAGTTATGAAGAGCCGGTTAAGAGGGCATATGATTTCAATGCATCATACTGGTGACCCCACAATAGGGATAAAACGTTTACTTGAAAGGGAGCGTAAACTGTGTAGCGGGTTCTTGACTAAGAGCAGCAAGGAAGTGGAATTCCCTTCCACAGGCAGTGATCGCCGTGGGGAGCATCGATAGTTTCAAAAATTGATTAGATAAGCCCCTGAATGACAACATACAGGGATATACAATGTAATACTGACATATAATCACACAGTTGGACTTGATGGATTTATGATTACTTTTCAGTACCCTAACAAAAAATAGAATTTGTACTCACCGTAAAATCCTTTTCTCTGAAGTTCATTGACAGACAGCTGCTCTTCTTGACCTTAGGAGATCGCCCCTTTAGGAGAGGGCTAGGCAGAAAGTGTTAACCGCAACACTTGCACAGTACCACCAGGGGGCAGTCCTACTGGCTATAACCCCTCGCACTGCATCCAGCAGCTCAGTTCCTCAAAAGCAGTACAAACAGAAATAGAGGGGTGGGTGCTGTGTCCGTTAATGAATGATGGAGAAAATAGGATTTTTGTAGTCGCCGTAAAATCCTTTTCTCTGAAGTTCATTGACGGACACAGCAGCTCTTCTTGATATCCTCAAGCAGTGTCAAAATAAACGAGGGGTGGGAACAGCAAACAACTCCACCCATAACAACTAGAGCTCCTCAATGGAGGAGTTGCAACCTTAAACGGCCACCTGCAAAACCTTGCCGCCGAAGCAAGCATCCGAAGATGCACTCGTCAACCTTGTAAAATTTAGTGAAAGTGTGAATGGACGACCAGGTCGCTGCCTTACACTCCTGGGAAACGGACGCTTTATGTCGGAAAGCCCAAGAGCCACCAATTGCCCTGGTAGAATGTGCCGTGACAGGAAAGGGGGGCGCTCGTCCCCTTATGGCATCAGCCTGAACCACAATCTCTCTGATCCACTGAGAAATGGTGGCCGATGAGACCGCGCCAGTCCCTTCTTCGGACCAGCCACGATACAAACAGCGAGTCCGACCCCCGAAAAGGAGCCGTAGCAGGCAGATACACCCGCAGAGCCCGGACCACATCCTAGGAATGCAAAGCCACCTCTTTGAGTTGACAGCCAAGGGCATAAGGACGGAAGCACAATGTCCTCATTTAGATGAAAGGCCCGAAACAACCTTTGGAAGAAACAAAGGCTGCGGACGCAGCACCGCCTTATCCTTGTGGAGGATCAAGTAGGGAGACTTGCAAGACAAGGCCGCAAACTCTTTGTACTTTCGCAAAGCTGTTGAGGGCCTTGAGGTCCAGGACCAGACGGACCCCTTCCTTCTTTGGGACCTAAAACAGTTTGGAGTAGAATCCCTGAAACCTTTCCGGCGTCAGTACAGGTACCATCACTCCGCGCAGCAGCAGGTCCTGTACTGCCCCAAACAGGGCCTCCCAATGAGCCGAAGATGAAGGTTGGAGGTGAAAAAAAAAAAAAAAGTTTGATGGACAAGAAAGAAACCCTTGTACCCAGAGGAAACCAGTTCGCAGACCCACTGGTCGGAAAGTAGGAGAGTCCACCGGCGAGTCGGGTGGGGGCCAACCTTAATGCGTTAACAGGTTTGCTCGCAGGCTTTTTTGGCTCACGAAACCAGGGATGCTTTTGTTCCTCAGCAGGCACCTTGTCGGACTGGGAACGCTTACCTGCCGACTCAAGCGGACGGAAAATCTGCTTCTTAGTGCAAAAGGAGGGCCCTTGCCTACGGTATGGCTCCTTCCCTTTTCTGGACTGTGGGAGCAACGTACTCTTACCCCAGTAACATTCTTAATAATGTCATCCAGCAAGGCTCCAAATAGACTCTCTCCCTGGAAGGGCAAGTCCGCCAGTGCTTTCTTAGATGCCTGATCCACAGACCAGCATTTCAGCCAAATCAGGTGACATAGTACTACTGCTGACACTGGGGCTCTAGAGAGCAAGGGGGCCGTATCTAAGGCCACATCACACATACTTAATGCCCTGCACCAACTGGTCCGTCAGCTCCAGCCAGACTGGGGAAGCCTGTTGCTTCTCCAATTCATGGTGCAACAATTCAGCACATTCAGTAAGTGTCTGACACCAGGGCCGTGGCCAACACTGGACGCAATGCTGACCCGACCACGGTAAACATGGACCAGGCAACCGCCTCAGCCCTTCTGTCAGCAGGGTCCTTGTAAGAGTGCCTGCCACTGGAATAGTGGTTACCTTATTTAACCTGGATATCAGGGGGCTAACAAATCAGAGAACACACCGCAATGAGTTTCAGGACTGAAAAGGCCCGCTGCGGTTTTAGATGCCCCCACTGTATCCTTCATTTTTAGGGTATCCCGCACCGCTGTAATAAGTGCTCCCACAAGCGCCTTTTCCTGCGCTGACCCGAACACGGAGTCATCCTCACTGTCCTGGTCCGCATCCTCCATCAGAACAGAGGCCGCCTGTCACAGCGGGGCCCGAGCCTGAATCAGAGCTTTCCCCAGAAGACGGTGGGGGGGATGGGGAATTTAACCCCCTTGCACCTGCCCGCCATTTCTGCCCTGGCAACAAAGGCCTCCAGGACCGCCGACAGAGCGTCCATAGGCACCGCATGTGCCAAAAGGAACCAGTTGCAATAACAGGGATGTCTGGGGAAGCAGCGCCAGCTTCTGACGCCATGCTGACCGACACTCGCCTGTCACCACTTAGGGGCCCTAAGGCAAGCCACACAAAAAGTGTACCCTACTAGCTGCCACAGACTGAGGGGCCCCCCCCAGCAGGACTCACCACCCTGACCCAGGTGCTGCTGCTGTCCGCTCTCCCATGTCATCCACGAGAGGTGTGTGGAAAGTGCGCCTTTTTAGAAGGAAACAAGCACCCATCGCTAGAGGAAAAACTATCTGATACTACTAAGAGGGCGCCAAGAAAATGTCTGCCAAACTACTAGAAAATGTCTGAAAGGCAAAAAATAAAAAATTGCCCACGGAGCGCGCGACTGCCTCCCCACGTCACACACAGCACAAACACCACACTGTGGTCCAGAAACAGGGAAGAGGACACGCGGACCCCCAATACCCAGTGCAGCCCCCTGTCAGGACCCCCAGCCAGGTACGTGCATCGCACCCCCATGTGCCCAGTCATACAGCGGCCCATAGCATGGGGAGGAGGGAAGGGACAGGGAGAGAAGAAAGGGCGACAGATCACGTAGTCAACCTCCCAGGGAATGCCCAGCTACTCCATCTTGCCGAGACAGGTAGAACCATACTTACTCCTCCTGCAGGGACTGCTGGACGCATTCCACAGACCAACCCATCACCCGAGCAGTACGGGGTGGCTGCCAGCCATGGCACACTGACAGACAGCAGTAGCCCGGTCATGTGTTTTTTTTCCCCCGGAACATTGAGCTCTCAGCCTCCAACCAAGGTAGACAACACCCTAACCTATAATCCTAACCTCAACTACAAAAAACTACAAACCCCAACAAAAAAGATATAAACAATTAAAAAAGAAAAGCT
>NW_027507903.1:250596914-250601914 GCF_037356315.1 Lithobates pipiens | reverse complement strand
AGCATGCAAGATTTCAAAGTGTAAAGACATACATAGAATTTAAAGGGATGCATTTTTGTTGAGTTTTTTTTTTTACTAAAAAGACGCCAATAATAGCCGGCAATAATTTCATATTCATCTAAAAGTCAATTTTATAAAAAAAATAAAAGATTTTTGGGTTTTGGCCAAGTGCATCCTGTTTTTTTTTTTTTAAAACAAGAAAGCATCCTGCATTTTTGGTTTCAGCACGATTTCCATTCAGTGGACCGCTAATAGATACAGTAAAAAGGGAAAGTACTTTAGTACTTCTGAAAAGAAAAGGATGTAGATGCTTAACATAAAATAACAAAATGCTGTGAAAACAGCAGAACCTTTATCACAACAGCCATCCCTAAATAAAATGATGAAGACAAAACCAGCAGAATCTTTTCCATTTTCACTACATAAAATTTATTGTTTTTCTTTTATAAAAATTTTGTAGAATGAGCTCTCATATTTAAATTCAGACATCCCAAGCAGCAATGTGTTTTATCCTCTCCATCTCGTGTGTCTGATAAATACTGCTTATGCTAGAATTCCAGCTTTAAATGGGCTTCAAGGCCAGTTCATGTAGCTATAAAAGTGATTTCTGGATTGTGTCCGTGCAGAAGTTGACATTTTAAAGAAAGGGACTTTGATACAGTTTTAACAAATTTTCATGACTATCTACAAAATTCACTGTATCTTTCTTTTATTTATATTGCAAAGCACCAGGAGATTCAAAGTTATAATATTAACAGCTACAATTCATAAAAAAAAAAAAAAAAAAAAAAAAGTATATACAGAGCCTCCTGACTGCCAATTGATTTTTACAGTTCTGTTTTTAAATTCCAAAATAAAAATCCAATTGAATATATTAATTTAATTGGTGCACATAACACATAAGCTTGTTACATGGCAGAAAATTAAGATGACCAAGTCAACGCCTTGTCACTGGGGAAATTGTCCACAAGTAGCACGTTACCAGTAGGATTGGTCTACAGCTCATTACAAGATGATGAATTTTGTTATGAATGACAATATGTGACATCCATATAGAACGCCAGTCTAAAAGGCATGTACAAAGTTAGCAATCTACATAAATTAATAACTGGAGGTCCTGAGTATCAGGTGCATGAAAATTCCAGTATATTCCTCAGGGCTTGGCCCTTTGAAAGAAGACCTGAGAAAAACGAAAAAAGAAAAATTAGTATATTTGTCTAATGCATCAAACTGTTAAAAGGATCTGAAACACACATTACACACCTTTAAGTAATTCTTAAATACTTTTGCATCTGGTTGCTGAAGAGCTTGACAAAACTCCTGTAAATCAGATCATATTATGACTATTTTAGCAAAAAAAAAAAGTAATAGAAATCAGGTATTCAGAACAGAAGGGCACATATTTTTTTATAGTTTGCTTGCATTTGAGAAATAAATTAAACTGAGCAGAATACAAAACCTTTCATCTATGTGTTAGTGAGTTGTGGTTTAAAAAAATGCAACTTGCTGCTTGAAGAGGGTACCTGAAAAGGTACATTAACAACTTAAGCCCCAGACCATTTTGGCCATTTTGCTGGCCAAAGACCAGAGCACTTTTTGCGATTCGGCACTGCATCGCTTTAACTGGCAATCGCGCGGTCAAGCGACATGGTTCCCAAACAAAATGGACGTTCTTTTTTCCCCACAAATAGAGTTTTTTGGTGGTATTTGATCTCCCCTGCAATTTTTTTTTGTGCTATAAACCAAAAAACCACCATTTTTTTGGGGGGGAATCGCAATAAGCGTTTGATTGGTTTGCACAAAAGTTATACAGTTTACAAAAAAGGGCATAGTTTTATGGCATTTTTTACTAGTAATGTCGGCGATCAGCACTTTTTATCGTGACTGCGATATTATGGCGGACACAGACATTTAACACATTTTTGGGACCATTGTCATTTATACAGCAATCAGTGCTATACAAATGCACGATTCCTGTGTAAATGACACTGGCAGTGAAGGTGTTAACCACTAGGTGGCAGTGTAGGGTTTAAGTGTTTCCTGGGGCGTGTTTCTAACTGTGGGGAGTGTGGCTGTATGCAACACGTCACTGATCTCTGCTCCCAATGACAGGGAGCAGAGATCACCGACACTGTCACTAGGTAGAACGGGGAGATGCTTGTTTACATTAGCATCTCCCCCTTCTTCCTCCCCATGAGACGATCGTGGGTATCCCCGCAGCAACAGAGTCCGCAGGACCCACATTCCGACTCACGGAGGTCCTGA
The DNA here is from genome assembly GCF_037356315.1 of Lithobates pipiens. NCBI lineage: Eukaryota > Metazoa > Chordata > Amphibia > Anura > Ranidae > Lithobates > Lithobates pipiens. The sequence goes on along the minus strand of NW_027507903.1, from coordinate 250,599,649 downwards.
CTGGCACGCGCACGTGATGGAACGGCGTTTGCCTGTCTGTGATATTCTGCCGATGTACATCGGCGTGCACCGGTCGGGAAGTGGTAAAAAAAATAACATAACATAACAACTGGTCTTGTGTAGCAAATGCTATACACTATATTTTTGTTTTTGCTATGATTTCCTCCCTCAAAAAATAAAAAATTTAGGTAAAGCTACCCTTCAATGCAATGCACAACACACTGCACAGGGGTGAAATGAACATTAGTCATCACTTCATAGCAGACGATTGCCCTGTGTGCGATTCTCCCCAAGCTATAGCTCTTTTTTGCAGCTTATTGGAATGGTGTAATAATTTGACATTAATGCAAGCTGCAAGAATAAAGAATTGTGAGCACATGGTAGAGCCAACAATGGGTGTTTTAATGAGCAATAAATGCAGCCATTGGCATAATTTAACCTTTGTATTTCTATCTATATTCCTCATTTTACAACATTTTCTGGTTTACCTGGATGATTTCTGGTGCCACCTGTAAAGACGGTAGATACTCTTGCTGTAGATACTGAATGCATTCTGGTCCCTATAGAAATAAATGGAAAGTAAAAGTAAACACTACAGCTAGAAATAATTTTAACTTCTGTTCTAAGAAAGCTCTAGCACAGCATGCTACAAACATAGAAGTATTCATACATCTCATGCAATCACATATATAAAAAGTAGTAATTTTAGAACAGTGGGGTAAGCCATGCAAATCATTCCTTTACATCCCAATGTACATCCAGAAAAGCTGGTAATACAAAGAATATTAAAGCCAGCAGGTCAACCCAACAGCCAGTCAGCTAGAAATTGTCTGGCTGTTATGCTGAACCTGTAGTTGAACAGGCCCAAAACAAGTATTAGACCCCTTACACACTGGGGTGTTTTTCAAAAATGCCTCCCCTGCAACCCAGAGTGAAAGCAAAGTGCTTGCAGGATGTTAGAAAGTCCTACAAGCAGCATCTTTTTCGGCGGTAGAGGAGCGATGTATACACCGCTCCTGTCCATTGAACTCAATGGGCAGTGGCGTGGAAGCGCCTGCAAAACACTTTGACAGCAGCGCCTTGAATCCTTTATTCGGCCATTATTATACCAGTAAAGCACCGTAATTAGAGGCGCTTTACTGCTGACGTGCACCCCCCCCCCCCCCCCCGCTTGAAAGTGCCCTTAAGGTCATGAAAAGCATAGAGGGGGAAAAAAAAAAAAACCATCACACAAACTACAAATATTCCAGGCCATAAAATCAAAGTACAAAGTTATTAATCATGACAACCAGCATGACAATGTCAGCCTTCATGTTTTTCTCATGACAGGATTCCTTTAAAGTGGAACTTTAAAAAGAGCATCTCCATATCCATAACAGGGTTTTGTGGCCACTTTCAGATGATTGGACGCTGGCAAAAATAAAAAAAAGTCCCCCTCCTAGGCATAACACCTCTCTATTAGGGGATGCTTTAGTTTTAGCAGTAAGCCATGAACCACGATAAAGGATTGAACAGATAAACCAAAAATCGGATTCTTATTTCACATATCATTGAACCCAGAGCATCTCGATATAATCGATGATAGGGATGTCCCAAAGCACTGAATATGAGGGGAGGAGCAACACAATAATCCAACTGGCCCCAAACAACTAAACCAGAACAGGTTAGCATGCAAAACACACTGACCAAGGACAGTATCCACAGCAGCTCTTTCATCCACTTGGTAAAACTTCATTACGTACGAACTAAAGACCAGGTAGCAGTTACAAACTTAGGGCGGCATTTAAAATTGGACGTACCTGTACGCAAATATGCCTGCCCATGCCATTCTGCCTATGTACATCGGCGTGCGCCAGGTGGGAAGTAGTTAAAGAAAGAGGAGCCAATTCTGAAAATGCAAGCTAAGTAATAGCAAGCATAAAAATAACCTAAGTGAGAAGGACTAAATATCCCAGATGGGTTCCAATCACCTAAAGGATGCAGCATAAACATTTGTCATGGATATGATGCCATGTTTTTTTATTACAGAAAAGGTTTTTAAAATCTTGGCTGGCCCAGAGTAGTACTCGAATGCAGTTTATACTACAACCAGATGGCAGCTGTGGATGCGTGAAAAAAATAAATGTATATAATACTATGTCAATGCCTTGTTCAAGCACTGAAACTGACAGTTTGGGCAGTGTAAAATGAAAATCGAGCCACTCCTGTTCTCCTCTTGTCCAAATCTTAAAAAGTCTTGTTTTTTTCACGGAATACAAGGCATTCTATGAATGCATGAGTAAAATTCCATGATTTACCCACCCCCTCCTGCACTTACAAAACAGAAAAACAAAACAAAAAAACACAAGGCTTCTTTTGAATAGATAGGAGCAAGCAATTTGATCCCTTATTGTACAGTGGTCAGAACCATCAACTGCAGCGTCTAAGGCTAGGTTCACACTATAGCGATGCGGGAACGCCACGAATCCGCGGCGTTTTCCGCATCGCATACCTCCCGCCGGCAGTTCACACTGCCCTATGCGGACGGCTGGGAGTGTCAATGACACCCCCTGATCCGTCCGCATATCGCAGTGCGATCTGCACACTCGCACAGGAATCGGATCGCATGGTGTGAACACCCATGCGATCCGATTCTGCTGCGGACCAAAAAAAAGGGTCCCGTGCGAGTTTGCTGAACTCGCATCGCTACAGAGATCGGATGTGATTTGCAGTGCGGTGCGAATCACATCCGGATC
>NW_027507903.1:250559386-250596714 GCF_037356315.1 Lithobates pipiens | reverse complement strand
CATCTTGAAGTCTTTTGTGGTATTTGTGGATGAGGCTCTTAATCTTTTCAGATCGGTAAAGCTGCCCCATCCCTCTTGGCAAAAAGCCTCCAGTTCCTGGAATTCTTGGGCTGTCTTGCATGAACTGCACGTCTGAGATCTCCCCAGAATGGCTAAATAATATTGAGTTCAGGAGACTGAGATGGCCACTCCAATACTTTCAAATTTATTCTGTTGTATTTAGGCAATGGCAGATCGACTTGGACTTGTGTTTTTGGATCATTGTCCTGTTAGAATTTCCAAAATACATCCCATGTGCAGCTTCCTGACTGATGAATGAAAAATGTTCCGCCTCTATTTTTTGTGATAACATACTGCATTCATCTTGCCTACAATTTTGACCAAATTTACTGTGCATTTGTATCTCACATCCCCAAAACATCAGCAATCCACCTCCGTAACTTTCAAAGGCCTTGTTGACTCATCTCCAAAATGTAGCGTTTATGGTTGTGGCCAAAAAGGTAAATTTTGGTCTCATCACGCCAAATGACTTTGTGGCAGAAAAAATTGAAGCTCGTCTCTGTGCTGTTAGGTGTATTGTAAGTAGGATACTTTGTGGCATTTGCGTAGTAATGGCTTTCTTCTGGGGACTCAACCATGCAGCCCATCTTTCAAATGCCTCCTTATTGTGAATCTTGAAACAGCCCACAACACATGTTTTCAGAGAGTCCTGCATTTTATCTGAAGCTATTTGTGGGCTTTTCTTTGCATCCTAAACAAATTTTCCTGGCAGTTGTGGCCAACATTTTAGTTGGTCTACCTGACTGTGGTTTGGTATCAACAGAACCCCTCATTTTGCATTTGTTGATTAGAGTTTGAACACTGCCGATCGGCATTCTCAATTCCTTGGATATCTTTTTATAGCCTTTTTCCTGTTTTATACAGTTCAACTACCTTTTCCTGCAGATCCTTTGACAATTTTTTTTTGCTTTCCCCCATGACTGAGAATCCAGACATGTCCGTGCAGCACTGGATGAAAGATACAAGGGTCTGCCAGGGAGTCCAGAAACTCTCCAACCTTTTATACACACACTATTACAAGCAAACCGATCACAGGTGAGGATGGTTACCTTTAATGCAATTCAAACCCCTCTGTGTCAACTTGTGTGCATGTTATCAGGACAAAATCACCAGGGCATGTAAAATTGATCAGGGCCCTCCTCTCGGAGTTTGGGGCAGTATCGGGCCTGAAGGTCAATCAGTCCAAATCGGAGGCCATGAACATTAATCTAGCTGTTTCAACCCAGACCACTGTACAGGCCTCTTTCCCATTTCGATGGAGCAAACAGGCCTCTCCCCTACCTTGGCATTAAACTCACTACAAATGTATCCACCTTGTACGAGGCTAATTACGCCCCCCTTCTCTCTTCCACATCAGAGGATTTACAGAATTGGCAGAACCATGGTCTTTCCTGGATGGGTAGGATAGGCACTGTTAAAATGATGACCCTCCCTAGGATTCTTTACTATTTTAGGTCCCTCCCGGTTCCAGTCCCCGCAACATTTTTTAAACAACTCCAATCATTAATCTTTCAATTTATTTGGAGTAAAGGGGGTTGCAGGGTGGCCCGATCTTCCCTGTATGCTGCAAAGGGGCAGGGGGGATTAGGGGTTCCACACTTCTTACACTACTATAGAGTGGCTCAACTGACACAGCTTTACCACATCTACTCTACCACCGACCGGACTGGGTTAATTTAGAGGCTCAGGCGTGCTCTCCCCTCCCCATGGATCTTTTAATGTGGTTACCTTCTAGAGAGCATAGGGCCATCCTGAGCCCTTCCCTCTCCCACTCTTTGGACCTATGGGATAGGATGTGCAAAATATACCCTTTACGGTCACCGCATATCCCAGTGGCTCCTATTTTTGGTAATCCGCACTTTCCCCCAGGGCAACTGTTTTCTTGGTGGACCAATAAAGGCCTGTTCAGGATAGCACATTTCATAGACCATAGAGGCATCAAAAAACTTTCTTATTTTCAGGACACCCTTGAAATGCCTTTGACGGAGACATTTCGATTCTCTCAAATTATTCACTATATTCAATCACTTGGTCAAAGTCAGGGAGATATTAACGCTAGAACACTTTATGAAAATAAATGTCTCAAAGCACCTGGGGCACGGGGAAGCATCTCAGAGTTGTACGCCTTGCTAACAGTCCGAAACTCTAAGCTTCCTTATCAAACAGCTTGGGAAGCGGACTTGGGGCAGACGATTGACGGGGATGTTTGGTCCAAGTGGTCAGCCGGGGTGCACAGGGGAATTTTGAACACCTCCCTTGTGGAGGCCGGCTATAAAGTACTGTCGCGTTGGTATCTGGTTCCAGCGCGGATAGCCAAAATACACCCAGAGGCGTCGCCCCTCTGCTTCAGAGGGTGCGGTCAAGAGGGAACAATGTTCCACATATGGTGGTCCTGTCCAAAAGTTAAAAGATTCTGGATAAGAATTTTCAATTTGGTGTATTCGGTGACCGGAGTGAATATACCTAAAAATGTTAAAACAGCGCTATTTTCTGACCTCTCAAGTAACCTGTCTAAACACCTCAGATCCCTAATTTCTTACATTTTTTTGGCAGCTAGGATTGCCATAGCGCGTGCATGGAAAACTCCTCAAATAAACCTGGCGCTCGTCAAAAATAAAATTTCCTGGATCATGATTAATGAAAAATTGACTAGTATTCTCAGAGACCAACAAAACCGATTTGAAAAGACATGGAATCCCTGGGTTAAATATCTTCAGTCACCGTGAGGGGGGGGGGGGGGATTAGTGGGCTGGAGCGTGGGGATCGTCTATACACTCTCTCTTTTTCCCCCCTTTTACTCCCTTTTTCTTTTCCCTTCTTCTTCCGCTCTACTTTTTTTCTTTTCTTTTCTCCTTTGTTTCTTTTCTTCTTTTACTCTATCTTTTACGAAAAGGGCCACTTTGCTCCCATAGTTTGGATTTCAAATGTGTAAAAGTGGACTTTATGGAGCGTCTAAAACAGCAAGCGTTCACCATTACATGATTACTACAACTCAGATCTGGCTTACTGATCTCCAACTCACGACAATTTTCTATGGTAAGCCACAAAGGCTTTTGTTAATATTGTCTGATATTCAATGAATAGTCCTGGCAGGTGAAGGTTGGTTGTTCAATAATTTACCAGTTTGTTGATGTGTGTTATAATATGAATACTTATGGCCTCTCTCGTACGGATCTGAGATTCACAACTGTACTATGAAAGTGAACTAAATATGTATAGAAGTGAACCCTTGTTATTGATGGAAAAAAGACCAAGTTAGACTTACCGGTAACTTGTTTTCCAGAAGTCTTTCAGGACAGCACCTGAGAGATAGCGACTCCACCCTCCTCGTTAGGAAACACCTTCTTCCTCCAGACTTTAAAGGGAGGCGCCTCCCTACCACACATCAGTTGTAGAAGAGAACCTCCGGCCCCGGCTGGAACACATAAACACATACGTTAGTCACAGCGTAGCATAATATAATACCATAGGGCGGGATGCTTGCTGTCCTGAAAGACTTCTGGAAAACAAGTTACCGGTAAGTCTAACTTGGTCTTTCCCAAGGCGTCTTTCAGGACAGCACCTGAGAGGATAACAGAGACTTACCCCTTAGGGCGGGACAACAGCTTGCAGGACCTTTCTGCCAAACGCCTGATCGCTGGCAGAAGTGAGATCCAGTCTATAATGTTTCACAAATGTGTGAAAACTCGACCACGTCGCCGCCTTGCAGATCTGCTCAGGGGTGGCACCAGCTCTCTCTGCCCACGTAGACGCCAGAGCTCTGGTTGAGTGTGCACAAATTCCTGCTGGAGGAGATAACCCTGCCTGGGAATATGCCTCTGAGATAGCTAATTTCAGCCATCTAGCTAAAGTAACTTTAGAAGCCTGAAAACCCTTTTTTCTTCCTGAGAAAAGTACAAACAGTGAATCTGAACGCCTGAAGGACTCCGTCCTTTTTAAATAACTCAGCAGAGTCCTTCTGACGTCCAAAGTATGGAAAGAAGTCTCCTTATTTCCTTTGGGGTTAACACAAAACGTTGGCAGTACTATGTCCTGTATACGGTTCTGAACTGAAGCTACCTTCGGTAAGAATTTTGCATCTGTTCTAAGAATAACTCTGTCAGGAAAAATGGAAAGATATGGTTCTTTAATTGACAGAGCATTTAGCTCACTGATCCTGCGTGCAGAGACAATGGCAATCAGAAACACGGTTTTTAATGTGAGAAACCTAAGGGAAGCCTCCACAAGAGGCTCAAAAGGCCCTTTTGTTAGAGACTGTAGGACTACCGACAAATCCCATCTAGGAAAAACCTTAACAGGAGCTGGCCTAGATCTTTTAAGAGCTCTAAAGAACCTGATCACCAGCGGATCTGAGGCCACAGATTTTTCTAAGAACACCGTCAGGGCTGCTACTTGCACCTTCAGGGTACTAACTGCCAGTCCCTTGTCTGCACCATCTTGTAAAAACTCCAAGATGGAGACAAGGCTCCCTGTCACCTGGGCGGCTGACAAACACCAAGTTTCATAACGCTTCCAGACCTTAGAATAAATGGCCCTCGTAACCCTTTTCCTACTTGCTAAAAGGGTCGAGATCAAACGGTTGGAAAACCCCTTGCTCCTAAGGAGCTGCCTTTCAGAAAACCAGGCCGTGAGAGCCAGGCTGGCCACTCCTGGATGGTTCACTGGGCCCTGCAACAACAGATCGTGTCTGAGGGGCAGACGCCAACAAGGCTTGATTGCCAGGCCTAGAACTGTCGAAAACCAAGCCCTTTTTGGCCAAAAGGGCGTGATTAGAATAACTGGTACCTTCTCCCTCTGAATTTTTCTTAAAATTAACGGGATTAACTGAAATGGGGGGAAAGCATAGCAAAGACGAAATTCCCATGGATAAGCTAGCGCATCTGTGCCCAGCGAGCCATCGCGACTGTCCAGGGAAAAGAACTGGGGAACCTGGGCGTTCACCCTTGAGGCGAACAGGTCTACTTCTGGTAAACCCCATTTTCCGGCAATCATTGTGAATACCTCCGGATTTAGAGACCATTCTGCTTCCCGAATAGCGTTTCTGCTTAGGAAGTCCGCTACCCTGTTTAGATCCCCTTTTAGGTGGACTGCTGATAGGGATAACAAATGTTTTTCCGCCCACCGAAGAATCTCCATGGCCAGTACCTGAAGCGACCTGCTTCTTGTACCCCCCTGTCTGTTTAAATAAGCCACTGCCGTGGCATTGTCTGTTAGGACCTGGACGTGATGGGACTGCAGTTCCTGAACAAACAACTCCAGAGCTAAGGCAATCGCCTTGAGTTCCCTCCAGTTTGAGGACCTTATTGTCTCCTCTTTGGCCCAGGACCCCTGAGTGAAACGTGTTCCTAGATGGGCTCCCCACCCCCAGGAACTGGCGTCGGTTGTTAGTCTTTTCCCGACTGGAAAAGCCCAGACTAACCCTTCCGATAAGACCTCCTGTCTTTTCCACCACCATAGGGACCTTTTTACCTGGGTTGACATTCTCACCTCTGCCTCTAGGGATGCCACTGTGTGATCCCAAGATTTTAGAAGGAAAGCCTGCAGACACCTGAAATGCATTCTTGCCCACTGGACTGCTGGCATTGCTGAAGTCAGAACTCCCAAAGCTGACATAACCTGTCTTACTGTCAGATTTTGGCTGGTCTGTAATAAAGACACTGCACCGGAAATCCTGTCCTTTTTGTCTAAGGGAAGGAAGATTTTTTGCTCCACCGAATTTATTAGAAACCCTAAAACCGAATCTCCTGAGATGGGTTTAGGGACGACTTTTGGAGGTTCAAAATCCAACCCAACGCCTCCAGATGGCTGCGAGCTTTGCCTAGATTGGTCTGCAATTCCTCGCTGGATGGGGCGAAAAACAGCAGATCGTCTAAATAAGGAATAACTGCGATTCCCTGAAGACGCAGTGGCGCTAAAGCTTCTGCCATTATTTTGGTAAAAATTCGGGGAGATGATGACAGGCCGAAGGGTAGGGCCCTGAACTGGAGATGATGAACCATACCCCCCAACCTCACCGCCAGCCTGAGAAACTTCTGAGACTGGGGAGAGATCGGAACATGTAGGTATGCGTCTTTTAAATCTACTGACGCCATAAAACATCCTGGCGTCAACAGGTTTCTGACCGAAAAAATTGAGTCCATTTTGAACTTCCTGTACCTTATGGACTCGTTTAAAGGTTTTAGGTTGAGAATCAACCGAAACTTCCCTGTCGGTTTCTTTACTAGGAAAACATGGGAATAAAACCCCTCCTGCTGTTCTTGCAGGGGTACCTGTACTACTACGCCCTGTTGCATCAGTTCCTCTAGAGAGGACTTCGTGGCCAGGGCCCTTACTGGATCCCGCGGGGTGTTGGTAATCAGGAACCTTTTTGGGGGGTCGTTGACAAACTCGAGTGAGTAACCCTGCGCGAGAGTGGTCAGGATAAACTGATTTGAAGTTATCCCTGACCACTGCGGAAGAAATTCTTGTAGTCTTCCGCCCACCCGCAGAGACGAGTCATTGCGATTTTTCGGCCTGTGTAGGAGGACGGAAGAGAATTCCGCCTCTACCCTCCGGCTTCGGGGCGGACCAACTTTTCCTTCTCCCTTGCAACTTGCTGTCCTGATCCTGAGTTTTTTGAGGTCGAAAAAGACGCTTTGGTACCTGCTTTTTCTTTTTGACCGGAAAGGATCTCTTTTTATCGGCTGTCCTGTCAAGAATATTATCGAGGTCAGAGCCGAAGAGCAAGTCTCCTGAAAAGGGTAACCCACACAGCTTATTCTTTGAAGCCGAGTCACCCGGCCAGGTTTTAAGCCATAAGGCTCTTCTTGCAGCATTAGTTAGAGCTGCTGACCTGGCCGATATCTTAATTGCCTCAGCTGAGGCATCTGCAACATAGGCCACTGCCGTAATCAGGGTAGGAAAAGAATCTAAGATTTCCTGTTTAGGGGAATCTGCAGCTATATGTGACTAACTGGTTAATCCAGTATTCTAAATTTCTGGCTACACACGTTGTGGCCATTGCTGGTTTTAAATTGCTCATAACTGATTGCCATGATCTCTTGAGCAAAAGATCCATGCGTTTGTCCATCGGATCTTTCAAAACTCCCATATCCTCAAAGGACAGATCTGTGGACCTTGAAACCTGGGAAAAGGCGGCATCCAGTCTGGGCACCTTGTTCCATACTGCTGCAGGGTCCTCCTCGAAAGGAAAACGCCTTTGTGGGCTTTGGAGAAAAAGGGCTTTTTCTCTGGATCCTGCCATTCTTTCCTAATGGCCTCAGAGATGACCGGATGAACTGGGAATGTTCGGCCCTTAGGCTCATCCAACCCAGCATACATGCGGTCATGGAGTGATAATTCCTTTTTCTCCTCACTTAAACCAAGCGTAGCATGAATGGCTTTAAGGAGCCCATCGACCTCTTCAAGGGACAGTTTGAATTTAGAGGGGGCTACCTCAGAATCCTCCAACTCCTCTTCCGAATCTTTAACGGAAAGAGCAGTGGACTGCTTTTCCCTATCTGAAGGGTCTTCAGGCAGAGATTCTAACACCGGGATTGAGAGAGACCCCTGGGAAGACTCTGAAGTGGAAGGCTGACTAGCAGCCGGGTTTGCTAGTGAGTCACGAAAATTCTGGATCGTGGCGTACAGCTCCTTCTTTACAGAGGCCACCAGATCCTCACATACAGAGGCAGATTCCTCTTTAACTAAAGAAGTAATGCAGGGACTGCATAAGGTTTTCTTCCAATTTTCTCCCAGCTTGGCCCTGCAAGAAGGACATCTTTTCTTTGGGTCAGAGCTCTTAGCCTATGAAGAAAAAGACAAAAAAGGGAAAAAAAAACAGGGAACCCTTAGTGAGACCCAGTCTCAGCTTTGATAGGGATCACCACACAGGTGCACTAAGAAGAAACCAGTCAGCTTCTAGTGCCCAGACAGGCCCCTTGCCACCAGGGGGGAAAAAAGAAAGGAGAGAGCGAGACCAAACGCCAGGAAATAGAAAAAGAAAGGCAGACTTTAACTGCTGCCTCTTACCTGGGCCTTGCTGGTGCCTGTGCCTGTCCCCACCGCTGCAGACGCTGAATCTTCCATAATCAGCTGTGCAGAGATCCACTTGTGGCTAAACGCCGCCTCCGGAGTCACGCCGTGCAGCTGCACCGGACCGGAAGCGGAAATAGGCACCAGCACCTGTCCTCCCTCCTCCCCCCTGCGTCCACGCCGGAAACGACGTTTCAGCTGACCCGATGACCCGCTCTGTCACTTCCGGCGCGACCGCCGAAAACAAACATGGCGGCGGCACACGCGCGCCGCCGCGCCTACGAACGTGCGGGCCACCGAGTCTTCGGCTCTCTCCGAGCACAAGAGGGGAAGAGGAGCCCGCTTGCTACCGCTGACGAGGCGTGGGTAGGTCGGGAGGACAGCGGGTCTCTAAAGGAGGAAAAAAAGGGAAAGAAGCCTAGTCCCTCAGGAACACCTAAGAGAAACAGACTCCTTCCCAAAAGGTGTTCCCTCCGGGCCGGAGGAAACACAAAAACTGATGTGTGGTAGGGAGGCGCCTCCCTTTAAAGTCTGGAGGAAGAAGGTGTTTCCTAACGAGGAGGGTGGAGTCGCTATCTCTCAGGTGCTGTCCTGAAAGACGCCTTGGGAAATATAACTTCAATAAAAATTATTGGAAGAAAATTGATCAGGGCCATTTGGGTAGTTTCTGTTGCCATTTATGAGATATATATATATAAAAAAAAGTAAACAGTTGATTGGTAATAACACTAACCCATGGGTGACAAATGTTTTTGCGTTAATTATATTCTCTGCAAAATGGCCAAGAATTCATAAAATCTGCCAGGGTATGTAAACTTATGAGCTATAATTATATATAATATACATACACACACACACACACACACACACACACCCAGCATAAATTAATACACAAGAACATTTTCCAAAATCTTGACAAAACTGTTTTATGGAACATTTGTTTGGCTCATTACATGAAAGGTTAATAGCAGAACTTATATTACAAAATCTTCAGTTTTACTCAAAAATAGCTGATGCAAAAATGAATCCACCCCACAAACACTACTAAGGCTAAGGCTATAGGATTACTGGAGCGTGCCAACCTACCAATATGGTTTGGGCATCTGCAAGGTCAAAACTTGGTTTCAGCGGAGCCAAAAAGCATGCAGGAAAAATATGTTTGTAGACAAAATCTGCAAAGCCAACCAATCCATCTTTACCAGCTGGAAAAAAATTAATAAAATAAGTTAAATTGGCTTCTGAATGCAAACATAAGAAACCTATAAGACGCAAAGAAAAAAAAAAAAAAAAAAAAAAAAAAAAAAAAAAAAGGCACTCACCCCACAGTTCTACTAATTTGGAGAGTATGATGAAGCAGGTTTTTTGAGCAATGGGATCTGGATAATCTACAGCTCCTTGAATGACTGTGAATAATACACGTTCCACATTCTCAGCATCTGTACCATAAACAGAGGAAAGTCATTCTATCTGTACCAAAAATATTTTATATATGTTAAAGATCAAAAATATAATGGATATTCACAAATGTGTCAAATTTCAGGGTAACATTTAAAAAAAAAAAAAGTCATCATTCCCTGCTCTGTTTCAGTCGTTTTGCACAGGGAAGCCTGGATCCTCCTTTGCTCTGGTCCCTCTTTGCTGCTCCTGGCCCCTCCCTACTGTCGAGTGCACCCACAGCAAGCAGCTTGCAATGGAGGCGGCCGAGCTGCAGCACTGTGGGTCCATTCAGACATGGAGCTGCTATTTGGCCCCGACCTCCCTCTGTCGATTGGCTGAGACACAGCAGCGAACGCCATTGGCTCCTGCAACTGTCAAAATCAGCCAACCCCGGGGTGGGCTCTGAGTCACAGACGTTTGCTGCAGACATTGCTGGACAGAGATGGGGCTCAGGTAAGTATTCGGGGGTACAAGGGAGGCTGCTACACAGAAGGCTTTATTTTAATTTTTTTTTAACGCAATGCATTCTATGAATAAAAATAAACACACCTTCTGCCTTTACAACTCCTTAGATACGGTGGAAGCATTTGTTTTTCCTTTCTCCTACTTTTGTTTTAAACTTTGCAATCCTGCCATTAATAAAAAAAAAAAAAAAAAAAAAAAAAAAAAAACGACATAAAAGCAGAATGCAACGATTTGCAAATCTCTTGCAAACTATTTTTTTTATTCATGATAGAAAAGATATCAAGTGTTTAAATCAAATGAACGATTTAAAAAAAACAATTAGGTAATTTTGAAATTGATGGCAGTAACACGTTTCAAAGTTAGGACAGAGCCATATTTATAAAGGTGTAGCATCCTCTCTTTTAAAACACACTGTAAACATCTGGGAACTACGAAAACAAAAAAATGCTGAAGTTTTGGGAGAGGTTTAGAACTGCTCAACAGTCCTGGATCATATTTGCCGTATTCTTAGTTTCAATTTGTATGACCACAGAAGTTTTCCACTTTGCAACAGACCATTTTAAATGATCTTTGGCGCAGAGAAGACAGAAGCATTTATGGAGCTTTAACTTGCATTTTTCCAGGCAATGGCCATCACCGAATCATAACGATTAGAAGCAGGGAAGCAAACACCGCTCCAGGTGAGACAATCATGTAATCCCTTTATGAGCCACGGGGTGCTGGTTCAGTATGTGGCCTGAGCAATCCAAGCAATAGCAGAAAAAGAGCTGACACACTCCGATTTTTAAGAAAAATTACAAGCTTTTGTAATAAAAACCAAAAAACTACAGACATCACAGACACAAGATACAGGATAGCAGCAACTTGGTTAATGCATGTCACGCAGAATGAGCTTAATCAGGTCATGATTAATCGCATTTTGCACGAAACGCGTTAACCATGTTGTTGCTATCCTGTACCCGTATTTTGGGATTTTTATTAATGACATTTTGCAAATTTTCTGAAGATTGGAGTGTGGTCAGCTCTTTTTCTGCCATCACAGAATCATGCCGGTTTTTAATGCAGTGCCGTCTGAGGGCCCAAAAATCACAGGCATCCAATATTGTGTTTTGGGCTTTTCCCTTGCGCATAGAGATTTCTCCAGGTTCTTGTAATCTTTTGACATTATCTACTGTAGATGATAGTGTAACAACATCACATTGGGCGTGATGACGTCAGCGCGTAGCCCCATGTGATCTCAGGACAGGTGTACGTTTGTTTGCAGGCAAAGAGATTACGCGCATATGATTTTTTTTTTTAATCCTGCAAGTAGCAATTTGGCTTTTCTTTTTAATAAAATTGGTTGATTATGTTACACTATTTGAGCCTTTTTCTTCCTATGTATACTTTGTGGATGATCTGGAGTTATCGATGTGAGTGGAGTGGTGGCTATAACGTGATCAGACTTCCATAAAGGGTTTCCCCATACCTTGCAGAGGTTATTCTGCTTGCCCATGCAACCATCCTAGAGATAGGTGGTCCCGAGTACAGTGGGGCAAAAAAAGTATTTAGTCAGCCACCAATAGTGCAAGTTCTCCCACTTAAAAAGATGAGGGGCCTGTCATTATCATAGGTATACCTCAACTATGAGAGACAAAATGTGGAAACAAATCCAGACAATCACACTGTCTGATTTTTGAAAAGAATTTACCGTATATACTCGAGTATAGGCCGACCCGAATATAAGCAGAGGCCCCCAATTTACCCCCAAAAAAACTGGCAAACTTATTGACTCGTGTATAAGCCGAGGGTGAGACATGCCTGTCCATCCCTGTGTGTGTGTCCGTCCATCCCTGTGTGTCCGTCCATCCCTGTGTGTCCGTCCATCCATCCCTGTGTGTGTGTGTGTCCGTCCATCCATCCCTGTGTGTGTGTGTGTCCGTCCATCCATCCATCCCTGTGTGTGTGTGTCTCCATCCATCCATCCCTGTGTGTGTGTGTCTCCATCCATCCATCCATCCATCCCTGTGTGTGTGTGTCTCCATCCATCCCTGTGTGTGTGTGTATCCATCCATCCATCCATCCCTGTGTGTGTGTGTGTCTCCATCCATCCATCCCTGTGTGTGTGTGTCTCCATCCGTGTGTGTGTGTGTGTGTGTGTGTGTGTGTGTGTGTGTGTGTGTGTGTGTGTGTGTGTGTGTGTGTGTGTGTGTGTGTCCAGCCTACCTGTGTCCCGAGCCTTTGTCCCGAGCCTCCGTCCCGTGTCGTGCCTTGCCTTCGTCCCGTCCCGTCCTGTCCCGTGCCGTGCGTTGCCTTGCCTCCGTCCCGTGCCCTCTTCGTCGGCGGCCATTGTAAAATTCAAAAGCCGCGCCTCCTCCTTCGCCTGTGATAGGCGGAACACTGAATTTCCCAGCAGCCTGTGTTCCGCCTATCACGGACGTCGTATCATCCTCGTCCGTAGTACGAGGATGAGCGGATGCCCGTGATAGGCGGAACACAGGCTGCTGGGAAATTCAGTGTTCCGCCTATCACAGGCGAAGGCGGAGCCGGAGGCGCGGCTTTTGAATCAGAATGGCCGCTGTCTGTCTGCTCGACACGCTGATCGAGCGGGCAGACAGCGATGACTCGAGTATAAGCCGAGGGGGGCACTTTCAGCCTCAAAAAAGAGGCTGAAAATCTCGGCTTATACTCGAGTATATACGGTATTTGCAAATTATGGTGGAAAATAAGTATTTTGTCACCTACAAACAAGATTTATGGCTCTCGCAGACCTGTATCTTTTTTCTTTTTTTAAGAGACTCCTCTGTCCTCCACTCATTACCTGTATTAATGGCACCTGTTTGAGGTTGTGGACAGGTGTCTTTTATACTGATAAGTTCAAACAGTTCACACTCACAGACCAAAGAGCTGTCGAAGGACACCAGGAACAAAATTGTAGACCTGCATCAGGCTGGGAAGACTGAATCTGCAATAGGCAAGCAGCTTGGTGTGAAGAAATCAACTGTAGGAGCAATAATTAGAAAATGGAAGAAATACAAGACCACTGATAATCTCCCTCAATATGGGCCTCCATGCAAGATCTGATGCACATGATCACAAGAACGGTGAGCAAAAATCCCCAGAACCATACAGGGGGACCTAGTGAAAGACCTGCAGAGAGCTGGGACCAACGTAACAAAGCCTATCATCAGTAACACACTACGCCATCAAGGACTCAGATCCTGCAGTATCAGACTTGTCCCCCTGCTTAAGCCAGTACATGTCCGGGCCCGTCTGAGGTTTGCTAGAGAGCATTTGGATGATCCAGAAGAGGATTGGGAGAATGTCAGATGAAACCAAAGTAGAACTGTTTGGTAGAAACACAAAACTCGTCGTGTTTGGAGGAGAGAGAATGCTGAGTTGCAACCAAAGAACACCATACCTATTGTGAAGCATGGGGGTGGCAATATCATGCTTTGGGGCTGATTCTCTGCAAAGGGAACCGGGTGACAGTTCCGTGTACATGAAAGAATAAATGGGGCCATGTATCATGAGATTCTGAGTGCAAATCTCCTCCCATCAGCAAGGGCATTGAAGATGAAACGTGGCTGGGTCTTTCAATGATCCCAAACACACCGCCCGGGCAATGGAGTGGCTTCGTAAGAAGCATTTCAAGGTCCTGGAGTGGTCTAGACAGTCTCCAGATCTCAACCCCGAAGAAAACCTTTGGAGGGAGTTGAAAGTATGTTGCCCAGCGACAGCCCCAAAACATCACTGCTTTAGAGGAGATCTGCATAGAGGAATGGGCCAACATACCAGCAACAGCGTGTGACAACCTTTTGAAGACTTGCAGAAAACGTTTGACCTCTCTCATTGCCAACAAACGATATTTAACAAAGTATTGAGATGAACTTTTGATATTGACAAAATATTTTCCACCATAATTTGCAAATAAATTCTTTCAAAAATCAGACAATGTGATCGTCTGGATTTGTTTCCACATTTTGTCGCTCATAGTTGAGGTATACCTATGATGACAATTACAGGCCTCTCATGTTTTTAAGTGGGAGAACTTGCACAATTGGTGGCTGACTAAATAGTTTTTTGCCCCGCTGTATCTGGTAAGAGTCTCAGAATACCGCTCTTGGTGTGACACTGAAGCTAGCTCATCACTTGGTGGAGGTTTCATCTTGCTTCGAGTTCTCAGAGACTTTTCAACAATTTATGGACTGAATATTAAATTTTTGCACTTTACTAATAGCGTGTTAGCACTTCTAATTAAATTCTTCACAACAATTTCCATCTAATCATTTGATTAGTCTAGCTATTTACACACATTTTTTAATTGTTCTGTGGTTATTTATGCGCTAGGTATCTTATTGATTAGCGAGATTGTTATTTTCTGTTTTGTTTAGATGATATAAAGTCTCTGCAAGTTTACATTGGGGAACATTATTCTGCAATTTTTAGACATCTTTCATAGACTGGGGAACCTCTGCCCTTATTTGCCAAATAATGTAAATAAGTTTCAAAATGTTATTCCAGCTCTTCCTTGCTAGTACCACTTTCCTTGTCAGCTTTATGTTGCCCTGTCCCAACTTTTTTTTTGAGATTGATTGCTGCCATCAAGTTCAAAATTACCCTATTTTTTCTAAAAACAGTACATTTTCTTTTTTTCATTTTCCCACATTTCATTGATCGACACTGCTCTCTTCTATTCTTCACCATAAGGTTTAAAGCACCACCTACATGAGTAAAACACTAGGCAGAAAAACGATACCAGCTAGGACTGCCCATAGGTGGTGCAAACACTCTCTCTGCTATAGGCAAATCACTTGGTAAAGCAGATCAAGAAGGATGGGTGCTGTGTTCGTCAATGTATTAAGAGAAAGGGATTTTTCAGTGAGCACGGAAAAATCCAGTTTTCCCTTAAGTTCATTGACGCACACAGTTCTCTTCTATTCTTGACCATAGGGATGCCCCAAAGCAGTGTCTCAATAAGGGGTGGGCAAACGAAACAGAAGCAAATAGGCAAAAAAAATATATAGGGGAAAAAAAAGCTATGGAACCACAGGTCTCACAAGGAAACTAGGTACTTACAGCTGAAACACTAGGCAGACATAATTGGTTTGCCCGTAGCAGAGGGGGATTTATACAAGCTAGGACAGCCAATAGGTGGTGTCGAGTTTTTCTGTCTAGTGTCCTACTCCTGTAGGTGGGGCTATAAACCTTATGGTCAAGTATAGAAGAGAGGTTAGTCAATGAACGTAAAAGAAATATGGGTTTATGAGATTTGAAAATCATTGCATTGTTTTTATGTCAATTTTTCACAGATTCCCAACTATTTTGGAATTGGGGTTGCATTTTCTGCAAATAAGTGACATCAAATTACAACTTGTACCAAAAATGTGTAGGTCCATGGAAGTGATGTAAAGCCCTAGATATGTTGCTTTAAATTTTGTATACAGGGCCGCTTTATATTGAAAAGGTCATACCCATCAAAATGTATAGGGGTCCTAAAGCCAGAGGAGCACTAAAGCACATTTTGTTTTAAGAAATGTGCCAATTTTTACATTTTAAGCGGTGGTATGGGCACAGTAATGGCATTTCACTGCTTTTAGATGGACTTATTCATGAGTCAAGGTCCTGTATACAGTTTAGAATATCTCAACTGCAGGTAAGAAAAGTCAATTGATGGGCCAACAGAAAAATGGTATACTGCAGAAAAAAATTCTGTGCACAAATGCAGTCTGAAGGACTGAGAAATTAAATTGTAAATTAAAGTGATTGTAAAGTCTAGTACTTTTTTGTAGTTAAAAATAACAAACATGTTATACTTAGATGCTCTGTGTAGTGGTTTTGCACAGAGCAGCCTAGATCCTCCTTGAATCGAGTCCCTCTTCGGCACTCTTGGCTCCTCCCTCCTGCTGAATGACCCCACAGCAAGAAGTTTGCTATGGGGGCACCTGAGCCGAGCCACAGCTCGTGTCCATTCAGACACGGAGCCACAGCCTGCCTCCTCCTCATTGGCTGACTGACAGCAGTGGGAGCCAATGGCGACGTTAATGAGGTGGTGCGTTCCGGGCAGCCGAGAAACTCCTGCAACATTGCTGGATAGAGATGGGGCTCAGGTAAGTATTGGGGGGATGCCGCACATGCATTTTATCTTAATGCATATTATGCATTAAGATAAAAAACCTTCTGCCTTTACAACCACTTTAAAATTTCCCTTTGCTATATCTACTAACCCTGATTGGCAATGACCTCATTCATTCCACTTCCAGTAACTGTTTGGAGAAAGGCGAAATAGCTTCTTCGTAACATCTGCTTATCTAGAGCAGCAGACTGGTCATTTTCTTCTGAAGGGCGGGCTAGCACCTCAAAAATGGCATGAACAAGTGGCATGAAGACTTGCTGTAGGAAAGGTGACACTTGGGTCTATAAAGAGAAGTTAGATAAAGCAAATTAGTACAAGCTTTGCAACAACAAAAAATTGATACCCCTTATAGCTTGGCACATCTTTGTTATGGTGCAAATGTTTTAAAATGGGGGGGGGGGGGGGGGGAGTACTATACTATAAATGCAGGTTTTAAAATGAGTACACACAGGGGACTAGGAAGTATAAGATAGAATTTATATTTTCCAGTGACGATGGAAAAGACAGTGACGATGGAAAAGACAGTGACGATGGAAAAGACAGGTAAGCAGCAGGATCAAAGTGTCCGTGTGTGATAGCATCAATCATCCAGTTACGCTGGAGCCTGAGAGTTCCATGCAAGACACCAGACAACTCCTAAATTAATACCTTGAATTTGGCAGTGATTTGGTTGATAAGAGGAATGAATTCTTGCAAGTCCTTTGCTTCACAGTCTTTCAACATGTGTTCTGAAGCAGTAGGGATGAAAGGAAGCACTTCCTCCTCCAAACAGATGATCATACGATGAAGGAAAGTGCGGACACCACCTCTGAGAATTTCCTTTTGAACAGGACAACTTAGTGCAGGCAGGAAGCTCTGTAAACAGTCCAAATAAACCCCAGAACAGCCACACTGTTTCACGGTCTGTTTATTACTAAAAGCTTTACTTGTACGGCTGAAGAGGGGGAGAAAAAAAAAAAAAAAGAACATGTGTTAGTAGCCTGCAAAAATACTGTGACAACAGAAGAAAAAAAAATAAAATAAAAAAAAAATAAATCACATACAGGCCTGGGCCTCCATTATGGTCTCAATGTATTTCATTGGGATTTTTTGATAGACCAACACAAGTGGCACATAAAATTGTGAAGTGGAAGGAAAAACGATACATGGTGTTGGAATTTTTCTTACAAATATCTGAAAAGTGTGGCAGGCATTTGTATTTAGACCCCGAGTCAATACTTTGTAGAACCACCTTTGGGCATTTCTTTCTAGGTATGCCTCTACCAAGCTTTGCACAATTAGAGAGTGAAATCTTTGCACATTCTTTCCAAAATAGTCTTGCCACAGATTCTCAATTGGATTCAAGTCAGGACTGACTGGGCCATTCTAACATGTATACGCTTGGATCTAAACCATTCAAATTGTAGCTCTGGCTGTATTTTTAGGATTGTTGTTCTGCTGGAAGGTGAACCTCTGCCCCAGTCTCAAGTCTTTTGTAGACCAACAGGTTTTTCCATCAATTTATTCCCATCAACTCTGCCCTGCTTCCCTGTCCCCTCTTGAAGAAAAGCATCCCAACATGATGCTGCCACAACCACATTTCACGGTGGGGCTGGTGTGTTCAGAGTGATATGCAGTGATAGTTGTCCACCACACAAGCGTTTTGCTTTTAGACCAAAAAATTTACATTTTGGTCTCATCTGACCAGAGCAGCTTCTTCCACATGTTTGCTGTGTCCCAAACATGTCTTCTCGCAAACGGCAAATGGGACTACTTATGGCTTTCTTTCAACAAAGGCCTTCTTGCCACTCTTCTATAAAGGCCAGATTTGTGGAGAGCACGACTAAGGTCCCTTTCACATGAGCACCTCCGTCTTGCAGATTCTGCCTGCTCAGCAGGGCATCGCTCTGCTGACCTGTGCTGAGCGGGTGAATGACAGGTCCTGTCCGCTCGGCTGCGCAGAACAGACATGGACTCCCGCTCTCCTCTGTGGGGAAATAAGGTGGAAAACGAAATGCCTGTGCGTTTTCATCTAATCGACGGATGGAAAATAGGACCACCATCTGTCTGGATTTTGCAGGCAGGATCAGATCAAATGGCGGCACATGTCAGCGGACAACCTGACACTCAGCGCTCCATAGGAGGAGACTGAGATCCGATCAGGTCCACCTGAAAAACTGACAGGCGGACCTGATCTGAAAGCCCATGTGAAAGGACTCCAATAGTTGTCCTGTGGACAGATTCTCCCACCTGAGCTGTGGATCTCTGCAGTTCCTCCAGAGTTACCATGGGCCTCTTAACTGCTTTGATTAATGCTCTGCTTGCCCGGCCTGTCAGTTTAGGTGGGCGGGCATGTCTTGGTAGGTTTGCAGTTGTGCTATACGCCTTCCATTTTCAGATGATGGATTGAACAGTGCTCCATCAGATGTTCAAAGCTTGGGATATTTTTTTTTCTTATAACCTAACCCTGCTTTAAAAACTTTGCCACAATTTTATTCCTGACCTGTCTGGTGTGTTCCTTGGCCTTCATGCTGCCGTTTGTTCACGAAGGTTCTCTAACAAAAAAACTGAGCTCTTCACAGAACAACTATATTTATACTGAAATTAAAAATACACACCAATGGACTCTTTACCAATTAGGTGACTTTTGAAGGCAATTGGTTCCCCTTAATTATATTTTGGGGCATCAGAGTAAAGGGGGCTGAATACAAATGCACACCACACTTTTCAGATATTTGCAAAAAAAAAAAATATGTAAAGCCATTTATCATTTTCCTTACACATTACAATTTTATGTGCCACTTTGTGTTGGTCTATCACATAAAATCCCAATACATTTACCTTTTTGGTTGTAACATGACAATGGAAAATTTCAAGGTTTATGAATACTTATTCAACGCACGGTAGTTCTCAGTGGACTAAGTGTGCAGTCGTGCACTCGCAGTCCATTGACACGTCTTCCAGTTTTCTGAAAGCCTGTAGAGAGATGCAGGCAAAGAGACAAAAACGGTCTGCAGGAGCCAGTAAACAAAAAATAAAAACTTTTTTGCAAAAATACTGTATGTGCCTTTTTTCTTAAAAAAGTGAACTTAGGCTGCCCATACATGGTGCAAACAAGGACGATTTATGATTTTGCCAGGACATTCACGGGTTTTAGACCCATGTCCCAGTCTGTGGGCGTCCCGGGTAGAAACCCAAAAATCCTTTTTGTCCCAGGGAGGGACAGACTAGATCAAGGTATCCGATCCCACCTAAAAAAATAAAAATAAAAAAATAAAAAATGCTGAACCGCTCCACTGTCAGCCCATGCCACCCTCATAGTATGCTGGGTCGGCTGGAAGGGATGTAACAGCTTGCTACTAGCTAAGGAGATAGCAGGGGCTGCACTGCATCCTAGGAAATGAGTGCTTGGAGTCCAGAAGGCTCAGTCCTCACAGGTGTCAGCTGACTGAGATGGCTGCCTGCAGGGTGCTGCTGATGGTGTTCGTTCCCTCAGGCCTGAGGGCGCAGAGCTCAGAGGTGTCCATCATCCTGAATCCACTCTCTCCGCAAGCCTTAGTGCCGTACCCAGGAGGAGGGGAGGGATGCCATGGCCTTGGCTACACTAAAGGACACCATCAAGCAGAACGGGTGAGAGATACAAGCTGACCAGAGGAGGGAGGGACGGAGGGAGATCATAGAGAAGGTGTTGACAGGGATGGAGCTCTGCTAGATAAGGATGGCAGGAAAAGGTGGGAGCTCACTGCAGAGCTGATACCAAGAGGAGCTCCCATTGTTTGAGACACCTAATGAGGATGGAGCACTCATGACTAAGGTGATAACCAGGAGATAGTCTCCCTCTCAAGCTGTGTCACACACACACACATAATGCCAGCTGCAGAAGTCTAGGCAGCAGCTCACCCGCCCTGTATGCAGATCAGCCAATGCTCACACTGGTTAGGAAATGATTCCCCTCACTTGCTTTATTTATACTGCACACAGGACAGGTGAGCACACTGAATGATTAGACTTCTGGAAGAGCGTGACAGTGTTTTATTTGCAGTTGTTTCAGGAGAGCTCTTAGTGCCAGAGTCCTGTTTGGTCTGCATGATTTGTTTATTGCCTTTCAGGATTTAGGCTAGTCAAGCTTAGATCTTCACAGACTTAATTGACTTGCTGTGCTTGGCAAATGGACCGTTCGTAAGACCAAACTGTAGTCTGATCTCCTGCATCATGTCTGCAGTCTGACCATCTCCTGTATCATGTCCTTACACTATGACCGTCTCTGTGGTGTAGGATCTGGGCCTGCTGTCTCTCCATCCCTCGCTTTCCTTTTTTTCCCCTTCTTCCATCCCCAGCTCTTTCTTTCTCCCTCTCTTTAATCTCAGGCTAACCACACCCAATATTTAGTTTAAACCATGCCCATTTTTCGCTGCCACCAAGTCACACCCACAAATTAATGCCACACCCCTAATTAAAACAAGACTCCACATACATACAGAAAAAGCGTCCCTATAATTTTTTTTGCAGAATGTTGGCAACTATGGGGATGCTACAAGGATGCAGTAGGGCCAACACCTTGGTGAATAACCGAGCTGCAGACAAGAGGAAGCAGGGCAGAGGCATGAACTGGTAGGGACCCCAGATTAGCTGGAAAAGACGACATGTAGGTGCATGTCCTTGATATCCACAGAAGCTAAAAAGTCTGTCTGGTGAGAGGAGGCAACGACAGACCTAGTGGTTTCCATGCAGAATTTCTGAGCATCAATAAATACATTGAAAACTTTGAGATCCAAGAAGGGGCGGGTGCCCCCTTTAAGTTTGGTAATGGTGAACGGGTTGGATTCAATTCCCTTTTTGCATTTTTTTGTTGCAGAAGCCTGGAAAGCATTGCAGCAGTGATCAGCAGATCGCTGATGTCATGCAGACATGTCTGATGTCTTGCACACTGTCAGTGTATCAGCTTACCCATATATCCCGTACGGGTAAGCAGATACTGCCTGACAGGAAGACTCAATGAACTATCACAGCGCTACCACATGGACTTTCTGTCCCATAGCAAAACAGGAAGTGAAATCATTCACCAGGTACACTAGAAATAGAGGGGGGAAAAGTACTGGAACATGTTGCACCCTAAATAAAACCAAAAGGTGAACTTGGTCTTCAAGGTGTTAATTCACTTATACAGAAAAACTGTAAAAAAGTTGAACACCGGACAACCCTTTCCATCCCCTTGGACCCCCACTGTACTTACCTCTAGGGTGGCCAAGCTGTCACCAACCCTGCAGCCGGTCCAGAAATGTGAAATTCCTCTTCTGTGCAGTGTTTCTGGGAGAGATGAGATTGATTCTAATTGGCTAGTGCTGTCAAAGCAAATGGATCTGGTCAATCCCTGGAATCTTAAATTTGGGGACAGCTGGAGTGGCTGCAGGGGTGATGACAGCTCAGAGGGGACCAGGCTAGGGTGGTGGGGAGGTTGTCTGGTGTTAATTCACCTTTACATTTGGACCTTTATGCTTTAGTAACAAGCAAGAGTCAAACAATATTTTTCAGATAACACAATAGCAGTTTATACAGTGCCTTGAAAAAGTATCCATACCCCTTGAAAATTTTCCACATTTTGTCATGTTACAACCCAAAACGTAAATTTTATTGGGATTTTATGTGATAGACTAACACAATGGGGCACATAATTGTGAAGTGGAAAGAAAATGATAAATGGTTTTCCAAAATTTTTACAATTAAATATCTGAAAATTGTGGTGTGCATTTGTCGTCTTTACTCAGATACCCCTAACTAAAATCTAATGGAACAAATTGCCTTCAGAAGTCATCTAATTAGTAAATTGAGCCCATCTGTATGTAATGTAATCTCAGTATAAATGCAGATGTTCTGTGAATACCTCAGAGGTTTGTTAGAGAACCTTAGCGAACAAACCGCATCATGAAGGCCAAGGAACACACCAGACAGGCCAGGGATAAAGTTGTGGTGACGTTTAAAGCAGGGTTAGGTTATTAAAAAATAAATAATTGAGTATGGCACAACTGCAGACCTACCAAGACATGGCTGCCCACCTAAACCGACAGGCGCAAGGAGGGCATCAGAAGCAGCCAAGAGGCCCATTGTAATTCTGGAGGAGCTGCAGAGAGCCACAGCTCAGGTAGAAGAATCTGTCCACAGGACAACTATTAGTTGTACACTCCACAAATCTGGCCTTTATAGAAGAGTGGCAAAAGAAAGCCATTGTTGAAAGAACGCTATAAGAACTCCAGTTTGTGAGAAGCAATGTGGGGGACACAGCAAACATACGGAAGAAGGTGCACTGGTCAGATAAGACCAAAATTGAACTTCTTGGCCTAAAAGCAAAAACGCTATGTGTGGCAGAAACCCAACCATCACCAAAGCGAAACATGGTGGTGGCAACATCATGTTGTGGGGATGCTTTTTTTCAGCAGGGATAGGGAAGCTGGTCAGTTGATGGGAAGATGGATGGAGCCAAATACAAGGCAATCTTAGAAGAAAACCTGTTAGAGTCTGCAAAAGACTTGAGACTGGGGTGGAGGTTCACCTCCCAGCAGCACAACCCCCCCTAAACATACAGCCAGAGCTACAATGCAATAATTTAGATCAAAGCATATTCATGTGATAGAAAGACCCAGTCAAAGTCCAGACCTACATCCAATTGAGAATCTGTGGCAAGACTTGAAAATTACTGTTCAGACACACGTCATCCAATCTGACAGAGCTTAAGCTATTTTACAAAGAATGGGCAAAAATTCTACTCTAGATGTACGAAGCTGGTAGAGACATACCCAAACAGACATGTAGAGAAAGGCGGTTCTATAAAGTATTGACTCAGGGGGGCTAAATACAAATACATGCACACTTTTCACAGATTTGTAAAAAAAATTTAAAACCATTTATAAAATTTTCCCTCTACTTCAGTTATGTGCCACTTTGTGTTGGTCTATCACATAAAATCCCAATACATTTAAGTTTTTGGTTGTAACATGACAAAAATTTGGAAAATTTCAAGGGGGTACGAATACCTTTTCAAGGCTCTGTATAATATATTGTCAAAAGTATTGATGATGCCTGCCTTTACTTGCAATTTAATGGCATCACAGTCTTGGCCTGTAGGGTTCAATATTCAGTTGGTCCAACCTTTGCAGCTACAACAGCTTCAGCTCTTCTGGGAAGGCTGTCCACATATTTTAGGAGTGGGTCTATGGGAATGTTTGACCATTATTAAAGAAGTGCATTTGTGAGGTTAGGCACTGATGTAGACAAGGCGGCCTGGCTTGCAGTCTCCACTCCAATTCATCCCAAAGGTGTTTTACGGGTTGAGGTCAAAACTCTGCAGGCCAGTCAAGTTCCTCCACCCCAAACTCACTCATCCATGTGTTTATGGAACTTGCTTGGTCCTGAACTCCACCCGATAGAACACCTTTGTGATGAATTAGAACAGAGCCTGCGAGCCAGGCCTTCTCATCCAACATCAGTACCTGACCTCACAAATGTGCTTCTGGAAGAATTGGCAAACATTCCCATAGGCACACTCCAAAACCTTGTGGACAGCCTTCCCAGAAGAGTTAAAGCTATTATAGCTGCAAAGGGTGGGTCAACCCAATATTGAACCCTATGGACTAAGACTGGGAAGCCATTAAAGTTCATGTCCGTGTTAAGGCAGGCATCCCAATACTTTTGACAATAATGTATCTTAAAAGAAGTCTCTACCCATCGTTGGGTCATATGAGATTTTAAAGACAAGGCGTCACCCCAGCACATACGATCACAAGTATCATTTGAGTACAATATATGCAGGCATTACATTTTTAATCTACCTGGCAAACCCAACAGCATGATTAAGGCAATCTGCTAGAACCGTTTGTCTCGCTTCATCTTGCTCGACCATCAATTTTCCCAACAAAATTTTGAACTTTTCCATTAATCGATTCAATAGATTTCCCATCAGAATGCTTTTCCTCTCAGCTGGATAGTCACTGTTTACTATAAGAACACCTGCAGTTTCATATATGAAGAGCTGATCATCGCTGCTCAGCAAAGTCTGAAAACCATTTTCCTGAATAAAAGGAACAAGTGTTATTTCACATAACATATGGCAAACTGACAGTCCCAGAACATTACAGAGCTTTGAAACATGCATATACTTAACTAGGGTTCAGCATTTCCTTAAAAAAAGAAAAAAAAACACAATTTGACTTCCCTGTAAATGCTATATCGGAGTACAGGACACAAGCAAAATGTTCATAGAGCATTGGTTTTAGGGACATGCCCTCAGGTGATCGAACACAAGCAAGCTTTTGGAGGACACGTCCCCTGTGGTGTACCCCCATAACCCTTACCTTATTCTGAGAGTCCTCGGTTTTGTAGCAAACAAAGCAGAGTAAACCAAGGAATAGAAGAGAGGTGGTCCTATACTGTACACACAGATACAGAATTTACAGGTATTTTACAGGTCAAAATTCCTATGATCTTAAACTATACTGGACGCCGGCAACGTTCATACACCGTGGGACGTCCCCAGGCAATGGATATGAAGGGCGGGCAACAACTAGGCAAACGAAAACCGCCAACAGGCTAAAAATCAACAGGGGTAAAAGAAAGGAAGTGCAGAGTGCCACTGCAAGTGCTTTGCAGCCAAAAGTTGAAATCGCAGATGACTGGACGTCTACCTAATAAAACTTTCAGAAAGTATGAACAGAAGACCAGATGGACGGCTTTATTTAATTGAGCTACAGGAGCTTGGTTCCAAAATGCTCCGAAAGTTCCTACAGATCTGTTGAGCCGCTGTACAACAGTGCAGGAGGATGATTTTGTTTAAGAGCGTAAGCTCTATCAAGGTCCCTATCCACTGGTGGATTTTGAAGCAGGGTGACCCTTGCAAGGACCTGAGGA
This sequence comes from Lithobates pipiens, assembly GCF_037356315.1. Classification (NCBI taxonomy): domain Eukaryota; kingdom Metazoa; phylum Chordata; class Amphibia; order Anura; family Ranidae; genus Lithobates; species Lithobates pipiens. The sequence goes on along the minus strand of NW_027507903.1, from coordinate 250,571,747 downwards.
AAGAACAAAGAGGGAATCTGTAGCTTTTAGGTATACCCTAATGGTTGACTACATCCACAATTCCTTTAGATGCTTAGGAGCAGGGTAAAAGGATGGATGAATATTGTCCTCGGAAGAAAGGATTCTCTTTGGCACGAAGCAACCTAGTCATTGTGTGAGGAAAGGCTCTTTCCAGATAAGGGCCACCAATTCAAAGACAAGTGTGATAGGCATGCAACAACCAAAAAGGCTGCCTTGCTGGCAACAATATCCAGGGGAATATCCCCGAAAGGTTCAAAGATTGGTTTATGTAAGGCAGGGAGAACCAAACAAGGGTCCCAGGGAAGCACAGGGTGCTGCAAAGGAGGCCTGAAACAAGAACCACATTAAAAAGGTTTTTACCCAATGCCCCCTGACAACCCTCGTCCTCCCTCTCATCCCCCATACCTACCCTTCCTCACTCATCTTCTCTCTCTCCCCCTATGGCTTCTCCTCCCCACTCATCAGGTCTCATTTCCACCCACATATAACTAATACACCCAAATCAGGTTGTCAGCGGGTCTGACAAGCCTGAAAACATCCCCAAACACCTTCTATATCTACTTCGGAAAACCTATGACACCACAAACAATATCCACCCATTCTCATACAGAGATTTTCCCACACAACTGTAATCATCTCAAGAAACTAGCTCTACCTCAAAAACAGCTCTCTCCAAAAGCAAATCCCTCTGGGCCTACAAATTACATAAACTACTTACATTCACCATACAAGGTATGCTACCTGGCTGTTCCTCCTTAAGAACGCCATATCTTCTCCTCTACATACTTTTTGTTGCTACGGCAAGACTGAACGTTTAAGACAATATGTTGGTTTTGGTTTCCTGTATCTTCTCATGCCAACAGGCCTATGCAAAGTCTGTTTTTTCTTGTTCTCGTTTATACACACATTCGATTCTGTATGTATACCGTTTTCTTGTTGTCTTCAATAAAAATATTATGGAAAGTAAAAAGGTTTTTACAAGGGAATGCAAAGCCAGAGACCTTTGGAAAAGGATAGATAAGGCAGATATTTAAAAAAGGGCACATTTTTGATCAAGCCAAGTTTGTAGGAAGGCCAGATAGTGAGGTCACAAAATAATCTCTTGGAATGAATTGCCTGCAATCACACCAGACAAAACAAGACTTCCAAATTAGATAACAGATCTTCCTGAAAGTTTTTTCTTGCTTTCAGCAAGGTAGGAGTGAGACTCAGAAATCCCTCTATCTTTAAGACCTGGATTTCAACAGCCAAGTGGTTAAAGCCACAGCCTTTGAAGCAGGATGGAATAGAGGGTATGGAGGTAGCAGATCTGGCTTCTATGGAAGAAGCCTCTAGTTTTATGCTAAAAGTTAGGGTATGTCTGTATACCAGGTTTTTCCGGGCCAGTTTGGGGCGAAGCAGAATTCATACTCGAGGGAAGGCAGAAAATTAGCCTGAACTGAGACCAGCAGGAAATTAAAATATTTTAGTACAAGTCTAGAGGAAGTTGCATGTTGTTGAATCTGGGAGGTCATCTTTGGCATATCATATTGAACATTAATATCTGCAAGAAACCATAACCTTTAGTCTAAGTGGTGGAGGACAGCATTTCTGCCTGGGAGAGAATGGTTTGCTTATTTTTAAAAAGGCAGCCAGGCTCCCCGTGCCCCCTTGATGGTTGATATATATGCCACTGCCCCTGGACTGGATGTCCCATCAGAAGAGGGGTCCAGGGCTGCAGGGACAACCTGATTGCTCTGAGCTCCAAGATTTTGGTGGAGAGTTTGGTTTCCTCCCTTTATCATGTTGCCTAAACTGTGAAGGGTTGGAACACACCTTTTCAAGTTGTAAGGACTTTCCAGTGGTGAGGAAGGGCTTCCACAGTGATAGAGCTGGTGTGGTGACCCAAAGCCACCAAAAGAGGGAAGTTCCTGTTTGCTGAATAGGCACGTGGGTACGTTAAGGGAAATAACCTGCTTTTTCCATGCTACCAAAAAATGTTTTTTGTTGGAGAGTTCTCAAATGAAATTGGGCAAAATGAACTGCCTCAAGAGAGACAAAAAAAAGGCCTAGAACTCTTATAAAGCATTTCCTCAGTTGTCAAACTCGAAAAGAATTTTAATTTCTGGAACAAAAAAACTTTGTTTACGATGTGTCCATGACCAGACCCAAGTACTTCAGGTGAAGGGAAGGAAGGAGAACAGATCTGTAAACAGTGATCATGGAGCAGCTAAATTATCTTGTGAACATTTTCTGAGCACTGCGAAGGACATTAATCCCTCAGGAGGTCGTCATTAAGATATCCTGTGATGTGAATGTCCTCAGTTCTGTGAAGTGCAAGCAAGGGTGCCAAGACATTTGTGAAAAACCTGGGAACAGAGGATAGGGTGAAGGGCATTGCGTCAAAATTGGAAGTGGCTGCCTGCCACGGCAAAGCTTAGAAAACGCTTATGCAGTGAGTGAATGGGAACATGCAGCTAGGCATCTTGGATGGGCAATTACTGACCTTGCAGGTTCCATGTGGAATTTTGGAACATGAAGAAATTTGCTGAGGGATTTAGAAATCAGAATAGGATGGATGAATACTATGTTTGGGCTATGGTTCCTTGAACAGGATTGAGTAGAATCCTTTTAACCTGTCTTGTGGAGGTACTGGCACAATGACTCCTTGGGACAAGAGGTGGTTCAGGGCACCATGCAAATCCAACTGTCCATGATTTGAAAGAAAGCAGCTTTGAAGTGATTGAGATTGAACTCGATCTTGCACCCCTTTTGAACTGATTGAACCCATAGGTCTGGAACACTTGACTCAGAGGCAAACAGACATCTCCCACCCTTTGGAGTAAGGGAGCCCCTTCATTGCGAAGCAGGATACAAGCTTGTGCCTCAAAAGGAATGGCTGAATTTAGGTTTGGAAATTGACGTATATTTCCTTTATGGAAGTAAAATCTTCTCAATTTTGACCTATTGATGAATTGGTCAAGTGCCTCACCAAACTGAAGTGTTCCTTGGAAGAGCTTGCGTGTGAGACACCTTGTGCAGGCAGCTTCAACTGTCCAAGCTTTTAGCCATAAGATTTTGTGCATGTGAATGGAGATAGTAGACATTTACAGCATGGTTCCCGACATGTTAGGGCAGGGGTCTCAAACTGGTGGCCCTCCAGCTGTTGCGAAACTACAAGTCCCATGAGGCATTGCAAGGCTGACAGTTACAAGCATAACTCCCACAGGCAGAGGCATGATGGGACTTGTAGTTTCACAACAGCTGGAGGGCCGCCAGTTTGAGACCCCTGTGTTAGGGCATCCACAAAAAAACTAATTGCTGTAAATGCTCTTAAACAGCACGGTCCAGAAATTTGAACCCCAAAATGGGCATGGACACAGAGGAGAGTCAGGTTGTAAAATGCCAAGACTTTTGAGGCGGCGGTGAGATTTTCAATATAAGCAAGCATATATGGTAAAGTGCCTTATATAGTAACAATCTGGGTTGACAGAAATCTTCTGCAGATTTCTCCAATACTGTCTCATTAGCCACTTCATTCTCTTAAAGTGGTTGTATAGTTATTTTTTAACTTTTACCTACAGGTAAGCCTATAATAAGCCTTATCTGCAGGTAAAGAGAATATCTCCTAAACTTGTATGGTTCCCCTTGCAATGAGCCACCGACTTCAGCGGCGCATGCGCTCCAGGGATTCTCTGCTGAAGGTCCGGCAGCCGCCAGACCTTGCAGGAAAGAAGTCTCCCACGTGCGTGCGTGGGAGTGACGACATTGCGGCTCCAGACACTCAGTCCCGGAGCCGCAAAACCTGGAAGACATGCTGAGGCAAAATGTCAGCTCCCTCAGCGTGGACCGGGTGAGATACAGACGTCTTGTTCCAAGATAAGTATTTCATAATGAGATAGTATGCGGTGCATACCATCTCATTATGCCTTTTTCTACAGTTGTAGAAAAAAAAAAAAAAAAAAAAGTCAGCGGGGTTACTATCGCTTTAAGTTTGAATCGTCTTAGACCGACATATTGGGATAGGACTTCAGTTGTGAAACAGAAGTAGGAAAACAGGCGGAGAGTTTCTATGCCCCAGACTGTATTAAGGCCGTAACGCTATCCAAGGAAATGTGACACGGATGCAGAAAAGTCTGCTTTATGCCCCGTACACACGTTCCGATTATCGGACCACAAAAGTCGCTTTGGGACAGATCGTTCGATAATCTGATTAGGGCTGCAACTAACGATTATTTTCATAATCGATTAGTTGGCTGATTATTGTTTCGATTAATCGGTTAATAACCTTAATTAAAAAAAGTGGGTCAAATTGACGTTCATTTTCAACCACAGTGATGGGAAAATTTAGAAATAATAGAAAACTTCTTAGTCAAAGGAATTTTCAGACAGTGTATGTGGTTTTCGTTCAGATATTACATTCATTTTAAAAACAAGTGAAAATTTCAACCAAAATTCTTTCATTCAGCGAATGTACAAAGATTTTTAGTCTGAATATTCTCATCTGAAAATTTATCTGCGTGGCTAGCATAAGGCTCGGTACACACCTATGCAGTTTGCTTTTGATCTGTTTCTGCAGTGCCCTTTGCTGTGCGTTTTGATTTTTGCGCACGTGATTTTACTGCAATTTGCATTTTTGCATTTTTTGGGCAGATTAAAAAACACAAATTGCTGCAAAATGCATTACATGCTTTTCTGCAGCTTTTCCATTGAAGTATATTGAACCAATAAAGAACCATTTTGCATTAAAAGTCCCTGACCCTTTCAGATATGAACGTGTCCCATAGGAAACCATGTAAATGAACATAGATTTGAACCAGATCTAAGACGTTTAGTAACATAATGGGGTTAAAAAAACTAAAATGAGCCCTTTATAGTAGAAAAAGCAGATAATCACTACTGTAAGGGGATCATTTTTTTTACTGTAGAACAGTGAAAGTAGCGATTATTTGCTCTTTGTATTATAAAGGGCTCATTTTAGGTTTTTTTAACCCATTATGTTACTGGCCGATTAATTATGAAAATAGTAATCGATTAATTTCATAATCGATTAGTTGTCGATTAATCGATTCGTTGTTTCAGCCCTAAATCTGATCGTTAGTACGCAGCTTTCGACAGCCGATCACAACAGTCTGTCCAACCAAATCTGAAGGGACAAACGGGAAAACTTTGGTCGGATGACAGCCCATCATACGACAATCGTGTAGTCAGTACAGTATGCGTCTGATAAAAGTAGTTTGGCAAACACCACGCATGATCGGAAATGCGAAAATAAACCAGAAGGAAACACGGGTCACACGTATTTGACATCATTTAAAATACGTAGCTACGCACAAAGGAAGATTTTTCCAGAATCGTACGACAAAAATCTTACATACATTTTGCACTGTTATATTCGATCTTAGTTGTATGCAACAAAATGTGACCGATCTGTCTTACGATAACCGGAACGTGTGTACGGTGCATTCGTCAAACTGGCTGCTTGTTGCGCTCCTAAAGTAAAGCCAGAATTCAGATGCCAAGACCGATGTTAAAACCGGTTCTAACTCCAGTGCATGGAACACATCACTCTAAGGTTGTCTGTTGCGAGAGCCCTTGGCAGAGCAAGTGTTGGCCTGCAATCTTAAATTGGCTCCCCTAGCTACATGTGAGTATTCTGATTGTTTTACTCATGGGATAGAATCTTGGAGACAGGCAAGCGTGTCTGGAAGCAGGAAGGAGAAGAAGTCTATCACTTTTAGACACTAGCAAAAAATAAACAATGAAAACGCAGAGAGTGGGGTATGGTTATAAGGGATGCACCCCATGGGATCAAGTCCTCAAAAGCTTGCCAGTGTTCAATCACCTGAAAGTGAGCGCCTACCACCCATGCTATAGGAACATGTTACATGTCCTATACAATTAAGATAGTTTAAAAAAATAGGATTTTGTACTCAACGTAAAATCCTTTTCTCTGAAGTTCATTGAGGGACACAGCATCTTCATCTTGACCTTAGGGTTATATCCCCCTTTTAGGAGAGGACTAGGTAGAACATGTTAAAAACAGCAAAACTGAACAGTACTGCCCAGGGGGCGGTCATACTGGCTATAACCCCTCACACTGCATCCAGCACATCAGTTCGTCAAAAGCAGTACAAACAGAAATAGGAGGGGTGGGTGCTGTGTCCGTCAATGAACTTCAGAGAAGGATTTTACTGTGACTACAAAAATCCTACTTTCTCCTTCATTGACAGACACAGCATCTTCATCTTAGGGATTTCCTTAAGCAGTGTAAAAAAAATAATAAAGTGGGAACAGCAAGAAAATAACTCCACCCATAACAACCAGAGCTCCTCAACGGAGGAGTTGCAATCTTAAACAGCCGCCTGCCAAACCTTGCGGGTGAAGCAAGCATCCAAACATGCGCTCACATCAACCTTGTAAAATTTAGTGAAAGTGTAAACGGACAATCAGGTCGCCGCCTTACACACCTGAGAAACAGACGCTTGATGTCGGAAAGCCCAAGAGGCACCAAATGCCCTGGTGGAATGTGCCGTGACAGGAAAGGGAGGCGCCCGCCCCCTTATGGCATAAGTCTGAATCACAATCTGTCTGAACCACAGAGAAATGGTAGCTGATGAGACCACAGGCCCTTCTTCGGAACAGCCGCCGATACAAACAGTGAGTACGACCTCCGAAAAGGAGCCGTAGCAAACAGATACACCCACAGAGCCCAGACCACGTCCAAGGAATGCAATGGGAGCATAAATCAGCCATACCCCCATGGAGCCACCAACGCGTCTGCCCAGGGATCTTTGGACCTGGCCACAAACCTCTGTACCTTCCGATTGAGTCAAGAGGCCAGGAGATACACATCTGGCACGCCCCACCTTAGGCAAAGGAGCCAAAATACATCGGCTCCTTTCCCTAAGCGACCATTCCCCTTGGTCCAGTATCTGACGATTTAGGTAGTCCGCTTGCCAGTTTTTTTACGTTCAGAATGTACACGGCCGACAGAGCCGGCGCACGCCACTCTCCCCACCGCAGGATGTGAACAACCTCCAGTGCTGCAGCCGAGCTCCTTGTTCCTTAGTGGTTGACATACGCCACAGCCGTGGTGTTGTCCGACTGGATCCTGACCGGATGCCCCTGCAGCCTCTGTGACCATGTGGAGAGGCACCGCCTGATGCACGCTGATTGACAGGCGGGATTCTTCCTGCATCCAGCGACCCTGGGCCGACTGTATGCCCCAAACTCCTCCCAGCCGGTCAGGCTGGTGTTCGTTGTGATCACCATCCAATGAATAGGAAGGAACGACTTCCCAGACCGAAGGGCCGGCGAGCTCAGCCCCCAGAGCAGGGAATCCCTGACTGGCTGGCTCATCTGAATTTGACAAATCAGGGACAATGGAGATTTGTCCCATTTGGACAGGATCTCCTTTTGCAAGACTCAAGTGTGGAATTGAGCATACGGTACCACCTCAAAAGAGGCTACCATGAGACCCAGGACTCGCACGAATAAACGTGACGACCACCTGCGGGACACCAACAATTTACCGCAGTTTGAAGAGTCTGCAGCTTGTCCGAACAGAGAAAGACTCTCGCCTCTGAGGAGTCCAGAAGCAAGCCCAGGTACTCCAGGTGTTGAGTCGGCACCAACACCGACTTCTGTAAGTTCGGTACCCAAACTCCCGAAGAGTTTGCATGGTGATTGCCAGATCCTCCCTTAATTCTGAGGCGGAAGCTGCCCTCAGAAAGAGGTCCGGGTAACCCACGATTGCGATCCCTCGCTGCCTTAGCAAGACCAAAATTGGGGCTAGCACCTTGGTAAAGACCATCGGTGCCCACTTTCCCCATTCCTGTTCATAATCTCCCTAGAACCCCTACTACAAGACATTAGGCTTAACCCGTATATTAGAGGACTCGAAACAAGCACATACCACCATAAAATTGCCGCGTATGCGGGCGACCTGCTGTTTTACATCTCAAACCCACATACCTCACTCCCAGTCCTATTGTCAGCAATACGCCAATATGGGATGCTCTCAGATTTTAAAATTAACCTCCAAAATTCAGAGGCACTGAATGTCTCTAACTCCTAGCTCTCAGGCTTCCCTTAGTGAAAACTTTGCCTTCCATTGGGCGCCTCAAGCCATCAAGTACTTAGGTACAAAGATCCCCTCTGACTTGCACCTTATCTACCGACTCAATTTTCAACCACTCCTAGATGCTTTCTCCTCGGACCTTGACAGATGGAGGGGCCTGGCGGTCTCCTGGTTTGGAAGGTGCAATATATTAAAGATGAACGTCATGCCAAGATTGCTCTACCTCTTACAAGCGCTACCAGTAAAAATTCCACGGAACTTTCTCCATAGGCTGCGCTCAATCTTTATTAAATATGTCTGGCACGGCAAACCCCCGCGATTCAAAAGTTCGCTATTACAACGATCAAAACTCAGAGGAGGGACCAGCCTCCCCTACCCAGCCTTGTATTGCACAGCAGACCACATGAACAGAGTAGTGGACTGGTGCAGGCATGAACCATACAAGTTATGGGTCGGTCTGGAACAAGATTCAGTGCCGCTTCCTCTTGAAGGCTTGCCATGGAGCAGAGCTGGATCTTCCAGATTCTCCCTTTCCCATCCGTTAATTGAGTCCACTTTGCAAAAGCTTCAGATACTTTAGAATAGCAGAGACGTACCAGTTTTCCCTCCCCGCTGACACCTATAATTGGACACCCAGCCTTCTTGCAGGGTCTGACAAGTCCCTCCGGCTCCACCCGGAGCGGGGACTAGTCAGAGCCTCCTCTTTTTGCGGTCCCTCGGAATGGAGTGACCCTTCAAATATATATCCTAGCTTTACCTCCTCTGGGAAGATGGAAGATATTACAACTTGCGCACTTTCTCAGATCCCTTCCGGATATTGAGGGTTTCCACAGACAACTTACACCCTTTGAAGAACTATGCCTGGGAGAGGAGCCAATACAGAAATCCCTCTCTTGCTCTTACAATATCTTGCTGACCCATACATCCCTACATGATCCCCCGTATTTGGAGGAAGTGGGAGAGAGATCTTATTATAGAGTTCACAGAAGATCAAAAAAAAAATAATAATAATCAAATCCTCTTTTGCACATAAGTCCTCCCTATGTAGCAGGTATCAAGAAATTACCTACAAAGTACTGACCTGGTGGTACAGGACCCCCTCGGTACTAGCATCCATTTTGCCGGGTCATTGCCCCCTATGTTGGAGATGTGGCACACACAATGGCACATTGCTCCACATTTTCTGGGAATGCACAATTTTTACCCCCTTTTGGAGACAGGTATTAGGAATCATTTACAAACTAACGGATGTGGATCTTCAAGACAACCCAGCGGCAATACTACTGAACCTAACTCCAATGTCCAGTAAGCGCCATTGTAAATCACTATTGAAGCACCTCCTGAATAGAGCCAGGGCGTGTATTCCCAGTATGTGGAAGCAGCGGTCCCCTCCGACAGTGACGCAGTGGTTTGCTAGGATATGCTACATTCAGCAGATGGAGCGCCTCACAGTTGCTTTGGGGGAAAGGGAGGAAGAACACAATGCACGTTGGACACATTGCCCTTACCCCTCTATCGCTTTCCCCTCCTAATTTCAGTGACCCCAACGGTGTCACTCACCCTTTCTTCCCATAAATAAGAAAAACTCCTGGTTTGCGATACCCCATTTTGGTACCATTCCCATGTTTATAGGAGTGAGCGCTATATGTTAAAGAAAAAGACGACTTAGATGCAGCTAATTCAAATATCTTACCTTGATATCTGACCAATAGGAATACATTTGTCTTGCCCCTTGCAGGGTCTCCCTCCACACAGATGGTCATACTAAAATAAGCAACACAGGTCTATTGGTAATATGTTCAGTTTAAGTTGATATTTCCTGCCGGGCAGAAGGCTACTCTTGCTGGCATAGTGGATCTGCTAGTTAAATCAGGTTGAACTCTACCAATATGTTATGCGAAATAGTTGATTACTATTACAGCATTATAAAACAGACTTGTTTGTGTTGCTACGAATACCTAACTACAGTTAGATGATTGTTTTTGTCGTTTTTATGGCATATTTGTGTATTCAGCATTCCTTAAAGATAAAAAAAAAAAAAAAAAAAAAAAAGACCCTCGGTGCCAACGCCAGGCCAAGAGGGAGAGCTACAAATTGGTAGTGCTCGTCCCAGAGCGCAAATCACAAAAACCTCTGATGCTTGATACATGTAGACATGCAAGTATATGTCCTTGATGTCCAGAAATGCCAAAAATCCCTGGAGTGCAGCGACCACTGAGCGAACCGATTCCATCCTGAACCTTTATACTTTCACAAAGTTGTTGAGGGCCTTGCGATCCAGGACTGGGTGGACCCCTTCCTTCTTTGGGACTACAAACAGATTGGAGTAGAATCCCTGAAACCTTTCTGGTGTCGGTACAGGCACCAGTCCTGTACTGCCCCGAACAGGGCTTCCCGACGAGCCGGAAGATGAAGGTTGTAAGGGGGAAAAAAAAATAAAAAATCTGTTTGGTGGACAAGAAAAACTATCTTGTATCCTGGTGAAACCAGTGCGCGGTCCCACTGGTCGGAAAGTAGGGAGGTCCACCGAGCTGCAAACTCCCTTCATGCGGTAACAGATTTTATCACAGGCTTGTTCGGCTTGTGAAACCAGGGACGCTTTTGTCCCTCAGCGGGCACCTTGTCAGACTGGGAACGATTGACTGCCGACCCGGGCGTAAAAAAAATAAAACGATTCTAAGCGGAAAAGGAGGGCCCTTGCCTACGGTATGGCTCCTTCCCTTTTCTGGGCTGTGGGAGCAACGTACACTTAACCCCAGTAACATTCTTAATGTCATCCAGCGAGGCTCCAAATAGCCTCTCTCCCTGGAAGGGCAAATCCTCCAGTGCTTTCTTAGATGCCTGGTTCCGCAGACCAGCATTTCAGCCAAACCAGGCGACGTAACACTACTGCTAAGGCCTCATGCACACGAGACGCAGATGAAACCTCTGTTAAAAAAAAGCTGAAATGCGCGTTTAGAAACGCGCGTTTTGCCGCGTTTAGACGCGTTTGCGTTTAAACGCGTTTATAAAGATAACATCATGTAGAACCTCCCCAAGCTCTCAAAGCATTTTTTTTAACTATTTCTGCTATTTTGATCAGAGTGAGCAGCAGCAGCATAGAGAGCAGTTGTACACTTGCATTTGCCGTGTCACTTGCCACGGCACCTGCCACAAGTTGTGGATTGTCCACTTGCCACGTCACTTGCCACAAGTTGGGGATTGTCCACTTGCCACATCACCTGCCACGTCACCTGCCACAAATTGTGGATTGTCCACTTGCCACATCACCTGCCACATCACCTGCCACGTCACTTGCCACGAGATGTGGATTGTCCACTTTCCACGTCATCTGCCATGCCACCTGCCACAAGCTGTGGATTGTCCACTTGCCACGTCACCAGCCACATCACCTGCCACAAGTTGTGGATTGTCTACTTGCCGCGTCACTTGCCACATCACCTGCCACGTCACTTGCCACGTCACCTGCCACAAGTTGTGGATTGTTCACCTGCCACGTCACCTGCCACGTCACCTGCCACGTCACCTGCCACGTCACCTGCCACAAGTTGTGGATTGTCCACTTGCCACGTCACTTGCCACAAGCTGTGGATTGTCCACTTGCCACATCACTTGCCACGTCACCTGCCACAAATTGTGGATTGTCCACTTGCCACATCACCTGCCACATCACCTGCCACGTCACTTGCCACGAGATGTGGATTGTCCACTTTCCACGTCATCTGCCATGCCACCTGCCACAAGCTGTGGATTGTCCACTTGCCACGTCACCAGCCACATCACCTGCCACAAGTTGTGGATTGTCTACTTGCCGCGTCACTTGCCACATCACCTGCCACGTCACTTGCCACGTCACCTGCCACAAGTTGTGGATTGTTCACTTGCCACGTCACCTGCCACGTCACCTGCCACGTCACCTGCCACAAGTTGTGGATTGTCCACTTGCCACGTCACTTGCCACAAGCTGTGGATTGTCCACTTGCCACATCACTTGCCACGTCACCTGCCACAAGTTGTGGATTGTCCACTTGCCACGTCACTTGCCACAAGCTGTGGATTGTCCACTTGCCACATCACTTGCCACGTCACCTGCCACGTCACTTGCTACGTCACCTGCCACAAGTTTTGGATTGTCCACTTGCCACGTCACTTGCCACGTCAGCTGCCACGTCACTTGCCACGAGATGTGGATTGTCCACTTTCCACGTCATCTGCCATGCCACCTGCCACAAGCTGTGGATTGTCCACTTGCCACGTCACCAGCCACATCACCTGCCA